>NC_071274.1:4241425-4396425 GCF_023375685.1 Ictalurus furcatus
TGAATTCTCGGTTTGTACAGTCGATTTTTATGTATATCACTGTTAATTCCATCTGGTACATCCATCTGTTGTGTCTAGACGTTGCACACATTTTATGTATTTGCTGTTAAATTTGAGTATTTCACATTAGAGCGCTGTCCCTTCAGACTGCTGTACTTAATCACTCATAAACAGTTCTACAACCGGACCTGCTGGAATCCTGTCCTGCTAAAATAATCCAACAACCAGGAATGCTGTTACAATCATTTCTTTCATCTACACCATTGTAAGCTCATTTGAAAATCATTGACAGCTTCCGTTTGACTGAACAAATATCACAACCGTGAGTGGAGTTTTGTCTCACTGATAAGGGGGCAGAAACAAGCCTGCCCCTGGCCTTTGTAAATTCAAACTCTGCTCTGCGGGAACCTGGCCACACATTGATTTTTTAGAAATGACAGGGTGACTAATTTTCCTCATGGTTGTATTTTGCTTTCATGCTATTGACTGGTTCAGGCAGAGCCTATTAGGTCTGTTTCTCCCCCAGACTGTGTGTGTGGGTGTGTGTGTGTGGTAGTGTGTGTTTGTGTGTGTGTGGTAGGTGGTAATCTGTAGGCTGCTAAAATCAGTATGACTTTTTACATGCCTCGGCTTATTGTGTGTGTGCAGTGTGTGCGCGCGTGTGTGTGCGCGTGTGCGTGCGTGTGTGCGCGCGCGTGTGTGCGCGCGCGTGTGTGTGGGCATGTTTTATTTTAGTGGGGACCAAACATCCCAGCAAATATAGGAATATCAGACAGTTATGTCTTTCTGGGGACATTTGACAGGTCCCCACAAGGACACTACTTTTTGTTTTAAACAAAAAGGTTTCCTTTTGGTTACCGAGGTTAAGGTTAGTGTTAGATTTAGATGTCAAATAGCTGCATTAATCATTCAGTGAAAGGTCCTCACGAGGATAGTAAGACAAACATGCTTGTGTGTATTTACGGGTCACAGAAGCACTGAATGACCTCGGGTCACAGAGGGGAAAAAAAAAACTGCCGTAGAGGGACTGTGGGCTGTAAATAATGAGACAAAAGGGAACAAAATGGAGTAATTTGATGGTGGCTTCCTGGGTGAATCGTGCTGGGGGGGGCAACTGACTCCTCCTCCTTTTATAGCATATTCTTTGCTGTAATCGTTTACACACCACAGCATGGTGAAAATGAGACAGTGTCCAGCAAGAACTGGATGAAATAGATCAGCAGTTCAAATGGGTGTTCGAGACAACTCTGGAAAAATGAGAACTGGGAAAAATTTCCTGTACTATGGCTGGAGTTGATGAACTACTCTGTTGATGGACATGAGCTTCTGTGCTGTGTGCTCTCAGTTTCAGAATCAATGATTTCTTTGCTGTTGTATTTAACTGCACTAATAATGATGTCCTGAATCAGTTTTTGCTTTAACTATGGAGAAGATGCGTATTGTTTTGTGTTATTGACCAAATGGTGTAAATCAATAGTCATGAAAGCCGTAATACACAGATACAGAGATATACAACAACTGTGGTTTGTATGGTTATCATATTATTATATTTTGATTATAGTCTTTACTTCATTGGTCCTCATAGCCTCATCAAAATCTCTGCAACCCTGAATGGGAAAGAAACAGCTGAGTTGTGTGAGTGTGTGTTTTAGAGAGAGAGAGAGAGGCTAATATTTGTTTTAGGCACATATGGAAGCTTTCTTTCCAAATATAGCCCTGGCTACGAAACCTATTTAGCAGCCGTGTGGAACA
This sequence comes from Ictalurus furcatus, assembly GCF_023375685.1. Taxonomy (NCBI): domain Eukaryota; kingdom Metazoa; phylum Chordata; class Actinopteri; order Siluriformes; family Ictaluridae; genus Ictalurus; species Ictalurus furcatus. The sequence goes on from NC_071274.1 coordinate 4,243,178, forward strand.
TCTGTCTGTGGCCACTGTCAATTATATTTATTCATTAGGTTCTGGTTTATAGCTGTCAGCTGGCATCAGCGGCGGCAGCAGTAAAGTGCCGCAGGTCATGCTGGGAGTAACGGCCTCCTGACAGGTGCTGTGAATCTTTACACCCTCGCTGTTTATGGTTGCTGAACCCAAACCTAATGACATTTTGACACCAGCTAGATTTCAAACGGTGCCAGATTTCAGACAATCAAAATGAAGAAAAGGGAGATTCTAGAGTGGACCATAAAAGTTTGTGGGTTCTCTTATCTTCTCTTCCCTTTTCTTCACTTCTCTTCCCTTCCCTTTTCTTCACTTCTCTTCCCTTTTCTTCTCTTCCCTTCTCTTCTCGTCTCTTTTATTCTCTTCCCTTCTCTTCTCTTCTTTCTTCTGTTTATTTCCCTTCTCTTCTCTTTTCTTCCTTTCTCTTTTCTTTTATTCTCTTCCCTTCTCTTCTCTTCTCCTTTCTTCTGTTCATTTCCCTTCTCTTCTCTTTTCTTCCTTTCTCTTTTCTTCTCTTCCCTTCTCTTCTCTTCTCTTCTCTTCCCTTCTCTTCTCTTCTCTTTTCTTCCCTTCTCTTCTCTTCCTTTATCTTTTTTCCCTTCTCTTCCCTTCTCTTCTCTACCTTTCTCTTTTCTTCTTTTCCCTTCCCTTCTCTTCCTTTCTCTTCCCTTCTCTTCTTTCTGTTCTCTTCCCTTCCTTTCCCTTCTCTTCTCTTCTCTTCTCTTTTCTTTTCATTTCTTTTCTTCCTTTCTCTTCTCTTCTCTTCTGTTCCTTTCTTTTTTCTTCCCTTCTCTTCTCTTCTCTTCTCGTCTCTTTTATTCTCTTCCCTTCTCTTCTCTTCCCCTTTCTTCTGTTCATTTCCCTTCTCTTCTCTTTTCTTCCTTTCTCTTTTCTTTTATTCTCTTCCCTTCTCTTCTCTTCTCCTTTCTTCTGTTCATTTCCCTTCTCTTCTCTTTTCTTCCTTTCTCTTTTCTTCTCTTCCCTTCTCTTCTCTTCTCTTCTCTTCTCTTCCCTTCTCTTCTCTTGTCTTCACTTCTCTTCTCTTCTCTTTTCTTCACTTCTCTTCCCTTCTCTTTTCTTCTCTTCCCTTCTCTTCTCTTCTCTTCTCTTCTCTTCTCTTCTCTTCCCTTCCCTTTTCTTCACTTCTCTTCCCTTCTCTTTTCTTCTCTTCCCTTCTCTTCTCTTCTCTTTTCTTCTCTTCTCTTCCCTTCCCTTTTCTTCACTTCTCTTCCCTTCTCTTTTCCTCTCTTCCCTTCTCTTCTCTTCTCTTTTCTTCACTTCTCTTCCCTTTTCTTCTCTTCTCTTCTCTTCTCTTCTCTTCTCTTCCCATCTCTTCTCTTCTCTTCTCTTTTCTTCCTTTCTCTTTTCTTCTCTTCCCTTCTCTTCTCTTCTCTTCCCTTCTCTTCTCTTCCTTTATCTTTTTTCCCTTCTCTTCCCTTCTCTTCTCTACCTTTCTCTTTTCTTCTTTTCTCTTCCCTTCTCTTCCTTTCTCTTCCCTTCTCTTCTTTCTGTTCTCTTCCCTTCCTTTCCCTTCTCTTCTCTTCTCTTTTCTTTTCTTTTCTTTTCTTCCTTTCTCTTCTCTTCTCTTCTGTTCCTTTCTCTTTTCTTCCCTTCCCTTCTCTTCTCTTCTCATCTCTTTTATTCTCTTCTCCTTTCTTCTGTTCATTTCCCTTCTCTTTTCTTTTCTTCCTTTCTCTTCTCTTCTCTTCTCTTCTCTTCTCAAGAAGCTGTGTTATGTATATGAAAATGAAGGTGGTGTTAGGACACTGCCTCATGAATGTACTGTATATTCTCCCAAAATTACCAAGATATCTTTTAGGGTCTCAAAGTGACAGGAAATGATCAGATGAGTATTCCACATAAACCGATAAAACACCTTTACATAACCAACTTTTTACTATTATATTTTATCTGCATCCAATGTTACCAAATTATTTTCAGGGAAAGTAGCTAAGACATGCTCATAAAAAAAAAAAAAACAAACAAACCCAAAAAACACTAAAAGTTGCCAGGTGATGTCACATAATTTGCATATTCACTGAATCATCAATCATTTGACAATAAGGAAGAATTTCAGAACACATGTACTGTATATAGAGTAGAATAAAATAGATTATCTGAATAGAAAATAATAAATTATGATGAAGAACAAAGAACCGCGAAGGTAGGACAAACGATTTTGATCACAAATTGGTCTTTGGGAATAATGGTGATCAGTGATTGGATGTTGAGGTATAATGGTGATCAGTGATTGGATGTTGAGGTATAATGGTGATCAGTGATTGGATGTTGAGGGATAATGGTGATCAGTGATTGGATGTTGAGGAATAATGTTGATCAGTGATTGGATGTTGAGGTATAATGTTGAGCAGTGATTGGATGTTGAGGTATAATGGTGATCAGTGATTGGATGTTGAGGAATAATGTTGATCAGTGATTGGATGTTGAGGTGTAATGGTGATCAGTGATTGGATGTTGAGGTATAATGGTGATCAGTGATTGGATGTTGAGGAATAATGTTGATCAGTGATTGTTTTTGATGACCAATGGCAATCTGTGATTGGTCCTTGGAAGTAATAGTGATCTTGGGAACAATGGCAATTAGTGATTGGTTGTTTGGGAATAATGAGCAGTGATTGGAGCAAAGATGATCAATGATTTGTTGTTGGGAAAAAAATGTTGATCTGTGATTGGGTGTTGGGGAACGATTGTTATAAGTGATTGGTCCTAGGGAACAATGGTGATCAGTGATTGGTCTTTGAAATGAGACTTTCTGCACAGCCATAAGCAATTAATAAGCACACTGATGTGGTTTCTACATGAATGACTTTCTGGTTTGAAAGGAGCCCATGTCTGAAAATAATATGCAGCATTCATGGTCAAACCCTGGCACATAGTGTCAGGTGTGAATTAGCGTCCCCCCCCCCCCCATTGTAGCACACCCACACACTTATTTGTAATAAGCTTGACTGTTTTTGACTTCTTTTTTCCGCAGAGAGATGTTCATCTGTGTTTGATATTAAAGTTGAAGCCATTCATTTGCAGTCACATGATGCTGTCTGGCCTTCTAGGTTCGAGCAGTTCTCTCGCAGCGGGCAATGATACAATTTTACACTAATGTGTGCAATTAGGTGACTCACGTCTTACTAAAACCTGGTGGTATTGTTCCTTGTGCTTTAGTTTTGAAGGCCTGTGTGATTTAACATTATGAATCATAATCTGATGGCTGGAGAAATCTGATTTCACAAAATGAACTTTAAATTGATTAGATTGTGGCTCAAAATGTTCCTTCCTGAGGTTGTTCCCCAGTAATTGTTGTAATTGTCTTAATATTAAGATCCTCACTGTCTTTAATATATAATATAGTTTATATATAGTATATATTCTCTGTGTAATATTCATGCCTCATTAGATCTAATGAATCTGCACGAAATATCCAGTGGGGGGAAAATCACTGTAGACGTTTGTGATTGCATAAGTATTCACTCCCATTGCTGTGAAATCTATATTTGGAACGTCCAACATACAAGTACCGGGTGCACCAGAACTAACTGACGAACAGGGTGAATACACATACAGTGGTAACTCTTGTGCTTATTATTCGCGGAGGTTTTTGCCAATTTCTGTATGTTCATCTAGACCAGGGGAGTCCAATCTTATCCGGAAAGGGCCGGTGTGGGTGCAGGTTTTCATTCCAACCAAGCAGAAGCCACACCTGAGTCTATTGAAAGCCAAGATCAACTGACTAAACAGGTGGAATCAGGTGTGGCTTCTGCTTGGTTGGAATGAAAACCTGCACCCACACCGGATAAGATTGGACACCCCTGGTCTAGACTAGAAACATTGTTCAAACTCGAAGAGACGTGGTTTTATTGACCATTTGTTGTTCATTAACCCGAGCGTAAATTTTTGACTCACAAACTAGACCCGTCTGTCCTGTCTCTGATAGCCAGAATGGTGATTATCCTCAAGATGCTGCAGTCTGAGCCTCATGAAGAGTTCTTTTAGTTTATGCCAAATAGAAAATGGCAAAAGAGAGCCACATTGGTGCCATAAAAATCCACGAACCAGATGGAGTTGGATGAAAAACCATTACCTTTGCTTGGATCCACTATTCAGTGTACTCTAGGTTTGAGCCTTGGTCAGTCATACATTTGAAGGTCCCCTGTTCTAAGATTTATATGTAATCACATGTTTGTATTGCATTTAAATGTCATTGTGAATTATTACTTGTTAAGATGATCCTAATAAAATATTCTTTAACAGACTGTGTGGTAACATTCTCCATGTGAGATTATACAGTGAAGATCCTATAATGGATGGGATTAAAGAAAATGACTTCTTCTTACGTCATCATTCAGCATGGTTGAGAATTCTCTAGAAAACAAGGTTGCACAAACAGAAACATTCTTCAAAGTGAGCTTGAGTTAAGTTGAAGTTTTTTTCCTGTCCGTTTGCACGTTTTGTATGTGTTTTGCCATGGCCGCTACCTTATTTGTAGCCGTCCCATTAGTTTTGGAACACCCTTGTTGACGACTTTCATTTCTGACATTGCCAAAACTTTGTCATTGACCATCTTTTGGACATATAATGTGAGCATGTCACCTTATATATCCTAAAACCACCGATCTCAATTGCAAACGTAACTTTACAATCGACTTAAGTATCAGTATAAAATAAATTGATAAATAATAGTACATTGGGGGTTTCGCAGCAACGGCCATGAGCACTTATGCAAACTTTTATGTTCTATATTTGTAAATAATTTTGCAAACTACAATAATTTCATGACGTAGATTCATGACATAATCCCAATTTAGTCCATTACAGTTCCAGGTTGTAACACTACAAAATGTGGAACAGGTTCAAGGGGGTGAATACTTTTTATCTTTCACTTGTATCATAACTTAAGCCTTCTAGCTGGTCTTAGTTTAAGCAACTGGACAATTTATATACCATATATATATCGATATGTATATATAGGGGTATATTTAGGGCTGAAAACATACACTTTAACCTCTTTCATTGATTGGTCGGAAATTTGGTGATGGATAATGCTAAACACTTAGCTAAGTGCACATCACAAATCACAAAATCACAAAAACCACCCAAGCATGGAGAACATAGAGCCATGTTTAGATCATAATTAATGGAGAAAATACTGTAAATTAGTAGTTTACATCATTTTGTGTATCACATCAACCACAGCGAGGGTTGAATTCAAATTGACTAAACACTGCGTATGTGAAAACATCCTAAAAGACCAATGGCAACGTCTTAATGTACACTGAAGATTTTTCCGTCAAAGCGACTCGTGTAGAAATGCTGTTTTATTTCATAGATCTCCAGAAAGCTGTGCAGTATTTGGGATAGTCAGAGTCAGTGCTTCTTTCGAGGCCACATATCAGGATGTGATACGGAGGGTGTTGGTATCACTACCGCCTGAGCGAGAGACTACACGCCCGAGTGTTGATTGATGAAGATGCAAATGCCACAGTTGGTGGTCTTTTCTTTTTCCACAAGACGACAAGAATGGCAGCGTGGTGTAATTGGATTTGTGTCGCCACACACTTCGGGGCCGGTCTACAAAACACTGTGTATAAAACCCAGAGGGAGAGAGAGGAATGAGAGGTGATGGCGCATCAGTCTCTCCTTGCCTGCTATCTGTCATTACAGGCCACTGCAGGCTTAATGACATTTTCCTCTCAGACTGAGGCAGAGTTGCTCCTGCGGGGAAAATAATTCCCTGTTTCCCTGGGCAACTAGATTACACGAGCAAAGTGAGCTAGCTGAGTGTGGAAGGGCACGCATGGTGTAACGCTTTCACCTGGATATGTGCTGATATTCGATTTTCTTCTCACAACGGCATCAAATTTGATCACTATTACTGACAGCATGATTTTCAAACTCTCCAGAATTCTTGTCTGATAAATAGAATGATCGGATTACCTTAACCAAGCAGGATACGCGCAATTAGATTGAAAAGTCCGCCCAAATCTGTCGTATAGCATTATGAACGGGAGAGGGTCTGTTTTTTTCCCCCCGCAAGCACATAAATATCACCCAAAAATGCAGTTTTCCCAGACCACATCTCCCAAATGGAACGCATGAACAGTGATGACATTTTAAAGTCTTCATAATTGTGTAATATTAAGCATTTTGCATTACAGATTATCAGCACATCACATCAGTCAATATAACTATCTAGATAATTGTGATATGTATTGTGTATTCCCTGATGTTTCCCTGATTTGAGGTCTCGGCAATATTTGTAGCACAAAAACAAATCGAATTAGTATGGTGTGATATGTAAGGAATAAAACACACGGGGGCGTGCTGTTATAGGAAAATAGTCAAGGACAGGGTGGTGTGATGTGGTCCGTTGTGATCAGAAGCAGGGTCATTCTTACTATCTCATAGTTGATCATTTTCCTATAAAACAATGTCCTGAAATGTTTTATTCCTCTTATATCACAGCCAACAATTGAAATGATTATTTGTTCAAGAACTTGTGATACTTTTTATCCATTTTTTGTCCATTTATAGTTACATTAAATGCTGTGGAACGTCCGCGAAACAAGTTCATTCATGTTCTCACTTATGTTATAGCAGCTATAAACAGTCGTTAATAGGGTTATTGTATTGGACACAAAATAATGTTTATACCTTCAGGAGGCAGCCGCATGGACAGATATACTGTATATTGTATGGTAGCAGACTCAGTGGATATATCGGATCGTTGCCTTAAGTATCGAAATGGTATTGCATTGTATTGTGTGGAAGCCTGAAGTTTAAGCAGTTTACGACAGATGATGACTCTGTCTCAAATGGGATGTATGCACCCTAACCCCTAACCCAAGGTTACTAGATAGACTCTGCATATATATATATATATATATATATATATATATATATATATATATATATATATATATATATATATATATATATATATACATTTTTTAAAAAAAATCCATATTTTATTGTAACCAATAAAATAGTTAGACAGTTAGATAGTTAACATCTTGTGTGATTGGCCATTTCTTGGTTATTTGTTCTCAGTTGGTGTAACACCATAAATATAAAAGGGATAAACTGGCAACGTGTATATATATATATATATATATAAAATAACGTAGGATGTAAACTAAGGAAAAAATAACAAGTGTAGCAGCGAGCAGGAGGCAGCCACAGGTAACTCGGTCCATGTTGTGTGGGCCGTCTGCTGTAATGAGACTCAGATTGAGCTCAAGCCTCTTCCCTATTGTCTGCTGGCGAGAGAGAGAGAGAGAGTTGGGCAGAGAGAAAGCAAGCCAAACTGAAAAGCATGAAGAGAAGGGCGGAGAGAGATGACAAAGGAGAGAAGAAGAGAGTAGGTGGATGGAAGATAGCAGATGGGGAGGAGAGGACTGGAGATGCATTCAGCACTTGTATTGCCTCTTTCGATCTGCCTTGCTCCCACTGAAGATTTTCTACTATATTTCATCATTATATCCACAGGGCACTCGAGTGAACATGGGAGAGATCACTTCACAGCTTTTACATCAGCAAGGTGCTAGGGCTTGTAATGACATTATAAGACATTAAATGAACATTACCAGCACGTTGAAAACCCCAATTTCAGACTAGACTGGACTTTTAGGTGGACTCCATGATGAATTGTTCATAGCCAGTGATGTGATTTCTGCCATTTCCAGCTTCAAAACTGGATTTCAACTATTTGCATATTCTTTGCACTTTCATAATATTTAAAAAGAAAAAAATACCCCCATTCGAATCTTTAGGACCTCGTGTTCTACTTTTACTTCGGTTTCCTAAACTCTCTGTTCAAATGTCTATTGCTTTTGACATAAAACATTTTAATTTTTTTTTTTTTTTATTAGACCTTATAATTGCATGTAGAAATTTGCAACAGACACTTATTACAGACCCTATTTTTTTTTTTTAGGCGTAATCTTCAATTAAATCTGTTGACTCTACTGGACACACAGGACTGTATTCAGAATTGAGCTAAGTGTGGGTAGTGAGGAGTTAATACCAAACTTGTAAACAGGATTTGAGTGCACCTTTTAATCATAATCTTAATTAGAGACACTTTTGTTAAAGACCAGATATTTTTTTATGGATAAAATTACTTAAAGTGTAGTAAGTCTGGCAGATAAGTGCTTTATTTACAGTAGTAGTATTTACATGGAATTAGCAAAAACGTTGGCATCATTTTATTAACTGGACAACTCAATATATCAAATGAAAAGCAATTATCCTACACACATTATGATTTCATTACCTACTGTATATTTAGTATCGTGTGGTTTCATTAAATTGTGCACACAGTTACCTGTCCGCACATGATATAGAAAAGTGCAATGCTAAATAATCGGATGTACCGGATCAAGTGCTATTTCATAAGCTGCTGAATAATGAGGGCGGAAGCCATGTTGTATAATTAACACTTTTTACCAGAGGCCAAATAATTTCCCGTGTTCAGCATCAAGAAGATGCTTTAAGAATGTGCAGCTTTTCATCAGTATTTCTTTTTTGTTTGTTTGTTTGCTTTATCTAGTCTACTAGGATTATAACCAAAGTCTCTCCTACTCATGAAGAGCTCTTGAATTTCACTACACCCATACCAGCAACAGACAAGACTAAGAGGACCGCCTTTTGCAATTATCTACCAATCAGTGCATTAGTTCACTTGTTGCCGGGCGGAACTCCTTGCATGGCCAATCACATCAAAGAAAGACCAGCGTGAGCTATTCGAATGAATCGTGATTTTGAGTGCATAAAACTTGAAATCTTAAGTTTATGTATTTTTACAGGTAAATTAGTTAAACAAACTTTTTGATTTATGGGTCCAAAACAGTAACGTTTAGGCATGATTACTTGATTGTTTATATAAAGACAACATTAGTGTTTACAGTGTGCTTCAAATGGGGCAGAGGGTTCTAGTGGGCTAATTGATGAGTGAGTCATGTTTCAATCTGTCGGAGATTGGCTCTGGGTGGAGAACTGCTCTTCCCCAGGGTGCTGTACACCACAGAGAGGAAGTCGCTGTCCTCTGTGGCTTATTGCTGTCTCAGAACTGCTACCCTAATTGTCCTAAATAAGGCAATGAAGCAAATGATGCTGTAGAATGAGTCTCATGAGAAGCAAAAGTGACTTATCAGAAGTGGTATACCTCAAGGCTGTAGTACAGGTGCCAATAAAGACACGTTATTCCAGGAAATGAGCTCTGCACTGACATAATTGATCTCTTGGTCTATACTAGTCTGAGATGTGGTATCATTGCTTTGAATGCCTTTGTAATCAAGTATGATTAGAATCTATTACCAGTATTGCTCAGGACAGCAATACTGAAAAGGTACAAGGTGGCAAATTGAAAACAGATCCATGAGAGACCCTTATTGAAAAACATGAGGACTATCAGTGAGACAACTCTGCCATTGTGTCTTAATTGCTATTCTCATTTAAGCACTTTGTAGTGTAATACAGCACACCTCATTGGTATGTGATCTGCAACGGAATTAATTTCGCACTAATATACGGTGGGGGAAAATAAGTATTGGACGCGCCAACATTTCTTTCAGTAAATATATTTGCAATGAAGCTATTCACATGAAATTTTCACCAGGCATCAGTATTATATACAGATAAAAAGAATTCACGACATTAAAGTCCATGAATGAAGTTATGTGTAATAAAGAGGAATGACACGGGAAAAAAGTATTGAACACGCTAAGAAAAAGCAGTTCTCCAAGGCAAGGAAAGGCAAGCAACTAGCTGAAATCCGTAAGTAATTATATCCCCTATCTGTACAAAATGAATATCAGCTGGGTTAGTAAATTGATGGTCTATAAAAAAAAGGCTGTAGCAAACTTGAGAACTCAGTTGAATGTGTTGATGTGACATCAGGTGAATAATGTAGGACCGCATAAAATAAATCGCCACACCCGCTTTTATGTGAAAAATGTATAAATAAATTCATAGTGAAACAATTATATGTACAAATAAAGCTACAGGCCCTACATGTGAACAATGTATGAAACAAGTATCAAAACCACATGTGCAAATTTCACACAAGAATCATGCTGTTATTAACAAGTGACATTTGCCTGACTTTTCACAATACATTTTCTTCTGCGACGTGATATTTGTCCGAGTAAAATGTCCAGAGTTAGATATTCTGAAAAGACCACAGGTTATCAGAGTTTAAAAAAAAATAACATTCCTACCAGGTTTTGTGCTTGTTGGTCTCGCGGGGACTTGATTGAATAACAGGCTGCTAATAACTTGACATGCTGTGCTAATCAATGCAGAGCGCGGCCGTAACGACTCAAGGTTCACAACTTTTCACGAGCACTAGGTGAATAGAACCAACCGCAGCTCATTTCACGTCATCTGCTGTATTGTATGGAGCACAAATGAGAAATTTACAACCAAAATGAAGTTCAAGTGGGTTTTTATGCGATGACATCGGTGCATTGTAGTATGAACAGTATACGATTAGAGATTTCAACAGAAATCATCTCAAGAGTGGGAAGGTTTGAGAAACTCAAGGTCCCGCAGTTTTAAATCACATATCATTTGAAGTTAATCGCAGGCGCTTATTTCCATTACAGAGCCACTGTTATAGCAGCTCTCTCCAGTCTCCTGTTAAAAACACAGTTCAGCCAAAAAAGGAAATGAACTCAAATGTGGTCAAGTTATTTTGGCTGTCTGAAGTTTTCTGTGGTTATAAGAAATGAGGCTTGTTAGCAGCAGTGGTACATGACCATAGATTTTAGTGAGACAGGATGACTTTAATAATGACATAGTCTGGAACAAAATGAAGTCGAGTAGCTATCACACTGAAAATAATTCTATAAATGACTTTCTAGTGATTTTTTTTTTTTGAGTAGTAGGCAGTTGAGAGTCGGTAATGTGCATACAGTCATTCATCGTACAGTCTAGCAGGTCTTTTAGAGCTGTTTCAGATGTACATTTTATGTTCAATGCAACAGGTGCGCGTCCGGTCACCACATACAGAAGAGATTATATCATTACCCAGGGTTGCCAGGTTTCAGCAAAATTTTCAGCTCTAGAACATCTCAGAAAGCACAAAAAAGACCTGAAAAATTCGGACACTGGAAACAAGGTCACCGTGGTGCACGTGCATTTCTGATGTACAGATGTTATCCATTCCGTAAAATCCTTTTCCTTCTCCCAGTTGTTGCAACATGGTGCATCTTAGGGTGTATCCACACTAGGTGATCTGTACCGTGCTTGAGCACGTCTGACCCCCAAAGGCCCGCTTGTGCTCTGGGTACGGTTCAGTCGGACTCCTGCATGGTGCTCATCTAGTGTGATCGCTAACCGTAGCCAAGCACGGAACTTCAAACCTGACGTAAACGATGCGACTGTCAGCTGCGTCCGTAAAAATCTTCTGATTCAATGAAAGTCGCTACGCTGCATAAGTGATAAATCTATCAGGAAATTAGGTATGTAAGAGCGCCATGTGTCACCGCGCCCCAAATGACTCCAAAAAATCCCTAATAATAATAATAAACGTTATTTTATATAGCAGCTTTAACAGTAGATTCTCAAGGCGTTTTACATAAAAATGCAATCATGTATAGATACAAATCCAAAAAAAAAAGTCAAGTAAAAGCTAACCTAAAAAAAGTATGTTTTAAGATAAATAACGTTACAATGATGGACTCCATTGTGTTGTGCGAGAGTACTTTTCTTTCTGTTTTCTTCAACACTGGAATGTTAAGTGCAATGTGAGTGCAGGCCAGTGGGGGAGGGGGACAGTCGTGCTTGGGCACGGTACAACGCAACCGGGCCTAGTGTGAGTATGACCTTAGAGTAGAAGTGGTTCTGTACATCATAGATACACTGTCTGCACTTACACTATGTCTTCGTTTGTAGACATTTATTATGTTTAATTCCAATTAATTGCTCATCACCTCAAATGTTCACAGAGGGCGCATGGCGCAGTGTGATTCCTGTCTCAATGGACCTCTATTAGTGCTTGTTGCAGTTACCATTTTTGACCACTAAGTGTCAAATCGTCCATCCATCCATTTTCCATACTGCTTATCCTGACAGGGGGTTTGGAGCCTATCCCAGGGAACTCAAAGCACACCCTGGATGAGGTGCAAAACTATTACAGGGCACAATTCACACACTACGGATAATTTGGAAATGCCACTCAGTCTACAATGCGTGTCTGGGGGAAGAAACCGGAGTACCCGGAGGAAACTGCTGAAGCATGGGGGGGAAATAATAAATAAAATAATAACTCTATGGATCTAAACAGGGCAGTTCACAACCGTAGAAATTTGAGGGGGACTGGGAGGTCCATGGCAAAACCTCTTTGTTTTTGAAAGATTATTGTATTACTTTTTTGCTCTCTTAATGTAGGCTGCTGACGTTTGCACACAGCGGTGTACTTATTTGTACTTGTAATTCCCACAAGTAGCAAAAAGAAGCTTGAAATGTATTTCGTAGATGTATTGGAGTTGTCTATAAATAAACTGGCTATAGATAGCTTGACTAATTAATCTGTAGAGAAATAAATCTTGTACTGTAATGTCATAACTTGTATAAAAAGATCATGGGAAGCACTTTTACATTGATATTAAGAGCTAATGTTAATTGGATGCTATTTGTCTCTTAGGGGAAGGACACTGAGGAGGAGGAGGAGGTGGCAGTGGGCATGGAGAAAGGCTTCATGGATGAGTTCTTTGAACAGGTACACTTTCAAGATGTATAATGTTTTCTTACCCGCACCACATTGATCTGCTGCCTGGCATTTAAAATTAGAGGAGTCCTCAGAGTCATTAGACACACATACAAGCACACACACACACACACATACGCACAATCTTTTTGATTAGAAAGATCGGATGCGTCTGCCTGCTTTCGTCTGCCCTGAAGCTTAAAATCCCACTCGGGATTTCCATGTGAAGAAGATTCATCAACTTCCCACAGTGGGTTTAAAGAGATTTGCAGGGGGAATTTTTAAAAGGAAAACGAAGCTGTGTTTTCCTTTCAAAATCGACTTTATTCTGAGGCTGATAATCATCAGTGGTGGTCCGAACTTCTTATTCAAACTGTTTGAAAGGGTAACGGTGTTACATCTGAGGCATGCTGACATTCTCATTTGCTTCCCTGGTTCACATTCGAAGACATTTACAATTACATTTATTCCTTTGCCAGGCATTTATACCGAGAGGTACTAACAATGGAGGATGAATTACATCTGCATATACAGCTAAAACAGAACAGTATCTTAGATGGTGTCCTTAAATGCTCTGTATTCTTACACCGTACATTACTGACTTCATTATGTAGTACCTGTAGTACACTAACGTTTAGCAATAAAACCGAAATGACGTCAGTTCACAAGAATAACCGGCCATTTATAACACAAACATGTTCGATCTCAACACACTCACTGTTTGTTGGCCACCAGAGGCCAAAAACATGGGATTTCTGTCTGTTTTGTGCGTGCCCGTGTTCAACATTGAATTAATTTGTGATGTCACACTCTACAGTAGTGGTTATTGGCTTGTATGAAAGTAGATGCTCAGGGCTTTAAGAATTTGCAGTTTTTCCTAAGTATTTAATTTTTTCCCGAGCCTACTAGGTTGAAATTTTATCGTGGCAGTCGTATACGGTGTTTTGCTTTCGAAAAAAGCTTTATTTGCACTGTCCGTTTATCTCCATACCAATGTTATTGTGGAGAGGAGTGAATTGTTTGCCCAGCAGGAGCTCACACCCCTCCGCTTTCCCATCATGACACTCTCCACACAGAAACCCAACAGTGTCCTGACTAATCTTTTAACGGACTTGTGGCGATAAAATAATTAGTTTGTTTGTACTGAGTGAAAATGTCTGATGAGTTGATTTCCATTCCGCCAGCAGACTAGAACGCCAGCGTCATGTATCGGCCCATTAGTCTGAAAGATTTGTTCCAAATCCGTGTGCTGAATCCGTGCGCGTCTCCTTTTTTGTCAAAGACCTTCTTAAAAAAAGATCTAATATCAAAAAGGTCAATTTGATACTTAACCTACTCAACAAGGGGTATACAAGAAAAATTTATAAAGGTCCAGCGATATAAAATTCAGATAATCAACTAACATGACCGAATTGTGACATCAGTTACATTTGAAAGCTTAGCCGTTCGTTTACGGCGTTAAATGCGACACTTTGAAGTGATTCTTTTGCATAGTAGCCCCTTCCGATTAGCACCATGGATTCTGAGCAGATGAGACATGTTTGTTTTGAAGTTGCCGCAGGGAGTCCAGTCATCTTTAAAACATTCTGTTTTTCTTGTTCTGTCAGTTGTCGTTTTGTTTTGTCTGACTTTATTGTCTGGCCTGATTTTTCCCAACAAGCCATGTCCTCAGTTTGCTAAGATCTGTGAAAACTGTCTCCTTTCTGATTTAATATCTCTAGCCCTTGCTAATCTGTTGTCCAGTAAGCTGCCTACAGCTAAATAATTACGAGTCATGACCAGACCTACGGCAAAGTTTTTCATACTTTTATCGGCGCTGCTATGTTATTTTCCAAGTTCTATACGTGTCTTTTTAAAGGGAAAAAAAAAATCTGGATTAAAGCGGTAATTTTTTGAATGCACAGAAAATAAATTGATAGCAAAATAATAAAATGTGAAATCTTACTGAATTACAACCATACAGTACATACTATAATCCTTATTTTATAATGTTCCCCACACTCATAGTATTTTATTTATTATTATTATTTTTTAGTATTTTATTTTATTTTTTAAAATTCGAACTGAGGTTTTGCTAAATTTTTGTAATAGATGAAGCCAGTCAGTACTATATCACTGACGTCTTTAATGAGTTCTCCTACAGTTATAACTAATATTTAGCTAAAGGCATAATTCATATGCTCAAACTGTAAAATTCATATGGCTAGATTCATATTTCAGTAGCATTTGTAATCTGAGGAGTCAGACATTTCCATATAACATCAAACCTTCACATTGGACCAAACGCATATCGAATTAGATAACGCCTCTGACATTTTATGCTAAAATATTAGTTTTGCAATGCAGTAAGGGAAATTAATCTACACCTTCTGACCAGACTCATTTGAGAATTCCACAGCCCTGTGCTATTGTGCTATGGATATTGTTATATAAGTGTAAAAATATCACAATACGATTTAAAGGTAGTATTGCTCAGTGCAACGACACACTGTTTTACTGAATGTAAACATTTATGGTCTCTATTTTCTTTGCAACTCCCAGAGCAGCTCATACTTTATCATCCCCTGAGTCTTTTACATGTAAAACCCAGCTGTAAAAGGCCTGTGCTAGTTTTCCTCCCAGTAATCAGCCAGTCTGTGGTTTTGTAATTGAATACTATTTTGATATTACAGTAGTAAGGTGTTTGGTAGCTTTTAATATGTATGTGTAATATATATATATATATTCTAAGATGAATATAGCATAAATATTACATCCTGGGCTTGTATCATTTCTATTCGATGTAAAGATTTTTTTTAAGGTTTTGAATTTTGCCAAAAGCCCCCCCCCCTACTCTTCTTTCTATTTTACCCGTCTTCAGACTTTCAAATTAAATCCATATGAATATATATCAGCAGCATACATATATATATATATATAGCAGCAGAGATCATAGTGTCTGACTGTATATAATTATTTATACAACAGTGCTGCTGAATTCTCCATTCTGATTGGCCAGAAGGTTGTTATAATATGTTATCATTTCTCAAGTAACAACTTCTTCAGAGAATATTGTGGTTACTATATGGTGGATGTGCCACGCAATTTAAGCCTAACCAGAAAAATAAAAACATGTGCTGCTATTTAATAAAGAATAATGTGTAATTGTTGATATGGGTAAGGCTTCTGTGCGGAGATGTTTATTTAATGTTTATGGAAGGAGTCTCCAGTGTCGGCGCTTTGTAAGTCAGTGTGTTTTCTAGGTAACATGGCATGCTGCATTTTTTTTTTTTTTTTTAAATCTCATTAACTCCAAGAGAGTGAGGGAAAAAAAAGAAGCTAGACAAGGAATGCCTGTTAATACGTGAGCACGAGAACTAACTTGTTTTGTGGATGTTAGACATTAAATAATACATTACTGTTTATATAAATAAACATTACTGTAAATGATTCTTTAAAAAGTTCTTAAAAGGTCGTTTGAAATGTTTTAATCCTCTCATCTTCACCACAGTGATTTATTCCTTACTTAATGTCAATAAATGGGATCTTATAATAATAATAATAATAATAATAATAATAATAATAATAATAATAATAAGCAATATCTGCATATCAGTAAGTGAGTTATATCATGTCATTGGCGTTTTGGGGCATCTGAAGTGTTAGATAATCATATTTGTGTCTTGATTACATCTCAGTCATGATGACTCAGCTTTCAGTAAAGGTGACTCAGCTCTCAGTGTCCTGCCTTAGTCAGGAGGTTAATGTAGCTGCCATGTGAACACACGCTGTTACACACATCAAGCCCACGCTTACATCTGTACTCCTTCGCAGTGCAAAGTGTAGTCAGCCACTCTCAACTTGATCGCCATGCTTGATTGGAAACATCAAGTCACATATCTGACTGTAATCTCAATCACTGTCTTTTACTAGTACTATATCTTCCATAAAAAAAAATTTCTATGAATATCTCCTACTGTATTGTTGACTTGTGTGGTTGGTGTTAACCAGCAAATAGTGTTATTTCAAACAAAGCTGATTATAAATGCCAGAAAATTCCACTATATTTCAAAGATATAGCATTTGTTATGTGTGTACTAGAGCTTTATTATGTTGTTCTACTAGTTAATTAGTGCAATGGATAATTAGAACACTAGCTATTTAGCAAGCCAGCTAGTTTTCACAATATGAATTTGTTCTAAGGGTGTATATGTACCTGTTTAGGTATTTGCATTCGGAATTGAAACCGAAGTGGGTGTGGTCTAAAATGAAAATCTCTAGAGATGTGTGAGGGACTGATTTTATAAAAAAATTTTGTCATTGTTTTTCTTTGTACCTGAATGCATTTTTTCTCTATTTCCCAAAATTTCAACAAACTAATAGTCCAAATAAACCACCACTACACTGACCAGGCAGTTACTAAGGATGTAAATGCATTAACGTGAATGTGGTCTCCCCTGCCCCCAGAAGCTTCATATCTGATCAGTCTCTTGCGCCCGCATTGTTGCTTCCAATTGGCCCATGCAAACTTCTACTCTCAGCCTGATGCCCTTTGAACCTTTCTGGTAAGCTTTCCAAAAAAAAAAAAAAAATGCACCTCATATTCACATCTGTATTTGTATCCGTTTAGGACACATTATCAGTTTATTCCGAATAATGTATTTGTATTTGGTTACATGGCTTATTTGCATCATGAATACATTGTGTAGTGACATAGTACCACATTAAAACACTTTAAGGAAGAACTGCTGCTGTAATCATAAAAAACTGTCCTGTGTGCATCTGAGGATTCATCTGAGGATCTGCTCCTATTGAACATCATTAGGAATGTTTGCTTTACTTTTCCACACCTGTATACTAAAAGGATTTTTAATCCCACTATCCACCCCCCAGAAGTGCTTCCCTTTGATGTCTGGTTCCTTTCCAGGTTTCTTTCCAGGTTCCTCATGTCATCTCAGGGAGCTTTTCCCTGCCACTATATCCTCTAGCTTGTTCATTAGGGATTAAAAACAACATTTCTGTAAAGCTGCTCTGTGACAGCGTTTATTGTTAAAAGTGAAAGAATGGCATTTTAAGTGATCAGCGCAGAAATTGGCTTTGTAAGTGATCAAATTCATCACCTGCTGCCACTCGATTGTGATCTTGTGTTCGCAAGATCTTCTCCAACTAAGGAAAACCACTTTGACTTGAGCAGTTGGTGTGTATTTTGACAATCGAAAGCTAATGTTGCTTTTCCAGGATCGCACAGAATAGAGCGAGATTTCCCGGCTGTAATGTGTTTTTAATGGGGATGTTTAATTGGAAGATTCTGCCTCTTCAGCTAATTACATTTCCTGGCAGGTAAAATCTAAGGTGGGCCAAATAAGCTCCTAATCGTACATGATTTATTGCTGTTAGGTCAACTGCTGAATGGCAGAGCTCTCAGCTAATGGAAAGGGTAGTCTGACAGGACAGTATAAAAGATAAGCTTATGTTTACATTACAGTGATATTATTATTATTATTATTATTATTATTATTATTATTATATTTGCTTAATTGAGTATATAATGTTGTCTATATCATAGAGTAGTGTAATTGTATTAAAAATGGACACTGATAAAGATAAGGATAAAAATACACCAACTGATGTCTTTACACTATGTATGCTGTATTACTATCGCAGTGTCGGAAATCGTGCAAGTGAACATTCCCATTTTACCTAGGACATTCCAGACTAATGTTGCATAGCATAAATAACATAAATGTGGAATGCGTCTTCTTCTACATAGGAAGTGCCTTCATGTCTGGAGATTCTTGTGGAATAAAATGTAAAATATATATATGACATGTAAGGAATAAAGCATGATAGGACATTCCATCCATCCATCTTCTATACCGCTTATTCTCTTCAGGGTCACGGGAATACCTGGAGCCTATCCCAGGGAGCATGGGGCACAAGGCGGGGTACACCCTGGACAGGGTGCCAATACATCGCAGGGCACACAATCACGTACACATTCACACACCCATTCATACACTACGGACACTTTGGACATGCCAATCAGCCTACCATGCATGTCTTTGGACTGCGGAAGGAAACCGGAGTACCCGGAGGAAACCCCCGCAGCACGGGGAGAACATGCAAACTCCGCACACACATGGCCATGGTGGGAACCGAACCCCTGACCCTGGAGGTGTTGATGGGGCATTCCGTTGTAGGAAAATAATCAATGATAGAGTGATGTAATAAAAAGCAGGGTATACCAAGAAATACCACTTTTTGTTTTCTGACACTGATCCTGAAAGCTTGAGTATCAGCTGATGTTGATACCCATGCAATATTTTTTTTTTCTATTTAAAAAAAAAAGTGAAACACTTAAAAAAAAAAATCCTGGAAATATAATATAATACAAAAACACGACTTAAACAAAACCGCAGCTTTTACAAAAACAACAACAACAACAAAAAACAGTTGTATTGCAAATACAGGGTTCCAGAAAGTCTTCATACATAGGGGAAATGAACACTTTTTTCCAAAAAGTTTCATACTTAGTTTATATTATATCTATAGATTCAGATAGCCTTTAAGAATGACAGAAGAAGAACGTATTGAAATCATTCTCACGGCTGGGTGCGATGGACTTTAACAGGAAACATGGCGAGCACATCACACACGACACTGTCGCCAAACCTATTAACAAAATTCCTAAAGACCTGAGGTGTTGCGGACCGACCGAGAAGGAAGTGGAGGTCCACGGACATCTAGTGACGAGGGCACAACCGACGTGGTGCTGGAAAACATAGTCCCCTATGCATGGAGACTTTTGGGACACGCTGTATAATAGATATAATAAAGTATAACGTATAAATGTAATCAAAATCAGTCTTAACAAAAATTTAAATGAAGTTGAATTATATTTGTAAGCATTTCCTGTTTCTAAAAAACCTCAACGTCTTTTCCAAAATCCAATTCCAATCCTTTCCATTTCTTATGGGATAGGATCAGATTTATTTTGTCCTTTCTGCGATATCCAGTCCACCATTTTTTTCCCCCTGGTGTCAAACTGAGACCGATTCTGTGTATCGAGTCAGCGCTATCTCTAGTAATATTGTTACGTGATGCGGCATTTTTGCTTATGTTTACTCTGTATGTATTATCACGTCCTCACTTTGGGATTTTTCATTATAAAGTTGTCACAGAGCCGCCATCTGGAGCATCTGTCCTTGAGCCCTGCAACATCTTTACTCAAAGAGCCTCAGAAAGGAGGTGTCGGACACGCGTGCGCACACACACACACACACACACACACACACACACACACACACACACACACACACACAGGCACTTGTGCTTCCCAGGCTGTGTCCATGTCATCACTGACTGGACCATGCCTGCCACACACACACACACACACACACACAGTCACACACAGCCAATTTAAAGCTGCCACATTTAGCTTTGATTTCTCCGTTAAAGAGCACTGTGTCTGCTTCTGGCGTCAAACCAGAGACAGATAGCAAGATAATGCATGGATGTGAGTGTGTAAGGATGTACCATCAATAAGGGTCAAAGAGTGCAATTAAACTCCGCACTCATTCAAGGGCCTGTCAGTAATGAACAATTCAAGAGCAGATGTGACAGGGTGGCAGACAGCACACAGACCCCACCAGGCTTTTGCCCTTGACTGTGACTCCCTCCCTTATGCCTCTAAGTGCTATTTTTAAAAAGAAATTTCCAAATTAGAGGTCACACACTGAGAGAGCTCAGACAAGGCAAGCGCTTGAGTGCTATTCTTTGTAAAAGGGCCACCAATTAACACTCATTTTGTGTTCATTTCCACTGAGAGACAGCAGCTCTCATTGTATCCAGCGCATTAGCACGGTAGAGCAATTAGCGCGATGGCCGACACAACATGTTCCTAAATATAAACCACAACTATTACCGCTTCCAGAATTGTTTATTGTGAATCGCTCTCTAAATCCTCCCAAGTTTAGTCTTACTTACAGGGGTCAGTTAAAAAAAAAAAGTCAATTTTATTTCAATATTTGTATTTATTTATGTGGCAGATGATCTCGTCTTAAATGTGAGCTAAAAATACAGTATCAGTATGGATCTACTCAGTTACAGTGAACCGGTATTTTCAGTACACGCAAAACGCAATTAAGCCCATCCCATTGTGCCTGTTTAATTGTTTAAGTAAGAATAAAACATGACAGTGTGTCTATGATGTGGAGCAACACGCAGGAGTTTTTTTTTTTACCAACCTGAAGTTGATCATTTAACAATAACTGCACATCTCCTTCAGTTCAGCAATTTGCCAGTGATTACATCCAGCCATCCATGTTCTGTATATTTACATTTACATTCACATTTACGGCATTTGGCAGACGCGCTTATCCAGAGAGGTTTACAGAAATGCTTCGAAGTCTCTATCAATTAATAGATCCTGATACTAGTACACTAGGTCATGGACTAAGAATACCATCAGTCTAAAAAGTCTGTTCGGGAGGGAATATAGTAACAAAAGCACACACGCATATTTAAAATGTTAAATTTAAGTGCTAATTAGGCTATATTAAAGTCTATTGTGTAAGGGACATAGACACGCAGCTCTGATTCAACCTAATGTAAGCACGGTAGATGACCTTGATAATATTCACTTCAGATATATGCAAAGATTATGTATAAATTGTTAGTAAACGTCTATTGTTCTTTGGCACAAGAATACACGGTGTCCAATAACAATACACAGAAATATAATGACACTTTAAGATGTAACTATGAAATGGGAAACTGTCCAGAACAGTTTCCCCTCTATAGAATGTGTGTGCGGAGTTTGCATGTTCTCCCCGTGCTGCGGGGGTTTCCTCCGGGTACTCCGGTTTCCTCCCCCAGTCCAAAGACATGCATGGTAGGCTGATTGGCATGTCCAAAGTGTCCGTAGTGTATGAATGGGTGTGTGAGTGTGTATGTGATTGTGCCCTGCGATAGATTGGTACCCTGTCCAGGGTGTACCCCGCCTTGTGCCCGATGCTCCCTGGGATAGGTTCCAGGTTCCCCATGACCCTGAAAAGGAGTAAGTGGTAGAAGATGGATGGATGGATGGATGGAGAATTTTCACTTTACTGTTATTTACATTGACAGACGCTTTTATCTCAAGCAATAATTACAATGAGAGCGAGGATACAATCCAAGCAGACGAAAGTCCACGGCCTTGCTCAAGACCCTCTGGCAGTCATAAGATTTAAAATGACAAGCTTATGATCACTCGCAGATCACCCACTTTTATGTCAGTGCTTCGCAGCACTGTTATTGCAAAAAGGGATTCGCCATGTACGACGTGAAATAGCTCAAAGGAAAATAAAGAGAAAAACAATATTTAAGACAGGTCAAACTTTATATTACAGCCACCACAAGAACAATTCTGCGTTTAAATATATGAAAGTGAACACGTAATATGCGATGTGGGTTGTTTTTTTTTTTTAAATACCGATTGGGACTTCTGCTACCACTTTGAGTGTAGATTAATTCACATCATTCAATGCCATATTAAATCAGGACTTTAAGGACGCACTGGAGTGAAAAGAGGATCGATGCGGAGGGCAGACGAAGGTCTGCAGCTAGGCATGTGTGTAGGTGGGTGTTTGTTAGCTCAAGGGGTACTAAATCCTGGGTTTTCGAAAAAAAAAATTTGCAGCCCTTTAATTGTAAAGAAAAAATCTACTGACCCCTCAGTACAAATTTTATTATTATTTTCTGAATAAAATACAAATATTCCAATATTAGGAATGTTAACATTATGTAAATATTTACTATAATAGTGTGGCTATTAATTAAATGGCAGGTAGCATTTAATTCCCGAACTTTCCACTAACTGAACATTTTTATTAAAAATATTCATTAGATTCAAGTTATTTATGGGCTATTTGTTTTTGAGTTATTGAGGTTTGGATTAAACCCATTCAATTCAAGTAACCAGTCAAGTAGGCCAATAACTACAGGAACTCAATTATAAATATAATCATTTTGGTAATGGTGTTGTTATTTTCACCACTGTAACAACAACAACAAAAAAGATCGACTCCCTGTGTGGGCTTTCCGGACCCCACGTTGAGAACTATGGTTCTAAATGATAAACTAAGGATAAACCAAGGATGAACCAAAGGGAAGGTGTGCTGTGGCATATGAAACTCTGCTATGTGTGATTAGCAAGAATGGAATGTTGGTACAGCTTGCAATAATAAAACTAAGAGACATACCTTATACGAAGATTAAAGTTGTGGTTCCACGCAGTATTCCGTGAAGGTTATCATGGCTAAGACATAGATACAATTATGGCATACGCCCTTATCCAGAGTGACTTACATTTATCTCATTTACATAACTGAGTTGTTGGGGGTTAAGGGCCTTGCTCAAGGGCCCAACAGTGGCAGCGCTGGGATTTGAATTCATGATCATCCAATCAGTAGTCCAACATTTAACCACTATTATAATGCCCAGACAGGGACTTGAACTCTGGATCCTCAGATTAAACATGCCTGATGCTCTACCAACCGAGCTATCCAGGCTCTAATTGATACTAAGGTGAAATGCAATGATGCAATACTATCTGTATTTATATCTGTATGTGTTCAGTGTTTTAAATATCTGCATCTCTATTCAGATTTTAAGGTTTAAAATATAGGATTAATTGTGCCCTGCAATGGACTGGCACCCTGTCCAGGGTGTACCCCGCCCTGTGCCCGATGTTCCCTGGGATAGGCTCCAGGTTCCCCCGCGACCCTGAAGAAGGAGTAAGCGGTAGAAGATAGATGGATGGAAAATATAGGATTATATAAACCCTACCAATATGCTCCCAAAAACACTGGATAAAACCCAGATTTGGATATGCTAGCACTGTTAGCATAGTGTGAATTCTGTCTCCGACAGTTCCCTCAGCCACGGCTATATCACTCAAGCTCATTATTGGTCGCAACAAATGATGTGCATGGAACTGTCTTTTAATCCAACTTTTTAAACCAATGCGACCCTGACCAGGCGGTCACTAAGGATGAATGAATGAACTGAATAGCGATAGGGACTCCATGTAGGGCTCCGTTTTATAGTTTAGCAAATATAAAGGACTTCACAGCATCCAAGGTGCTATTTTAATCTTACATCCCTCTATTTTTATTTCACACAGCACCACGGTGGAACAAAAATGATAGGCTGAGAAGGTTGCAAAATGATTCTGCGTCCCCAGTTCAATAGTGGCGGAAACACTGAATAGTCATAGGAGGAAATATGAACTGGAATCTCATGAAGAAGCAAGAATATCTGTCCTGCTTGATTTTTTACAACCTGAGATTAGTCTTCTTTTACAGAAAAGATGTTTTTGCTCAAACATTACTCCTCAAAATGAAATGAAATTAGATCATAATTGTAACCAGTTGCATGTGTTGCGCCGTCTTTCCTCTGTACAATTTTGTGAAAAAAATTAACGAGTTCGTATTTGGAACGCGGCCAACATTTACAGACGCGTCCTCCGTCTTGCGTGTGTCTGGTATGAAAATATTGATATCCTACAAACTCATTTACTTAATGACCCATAAAATGCATCTGCATTCTGGAGCTATTTGAGGCCTCTATTGAACACCTCCCAGCGGAAACAAGGCAATTATCATGCATTAAAAATGCAGATGCAGTAAGGAGGCTATTAAGGACGTAATCAGTGATTTTATATGGCGAAGGAGAAGAATGATAAAGAGGATGGGGGATGATGTATGTTGTAGGATTGATGAGTGTGATATGAATGCTTTTAAGGAATTCTATAAGAAAATGGCTACATTAGGACAGTTAGGAATATAAAACTGCACTGTCAGCCCACTGCCTCAGGGCAGAAGGATGTGTGTTTAAAATATTAGGGTTTGCTAAATCATATGGGAAAGGTGTAACACGTTGGTGCCTTTTTTGTTCCTGTAACAGATTATTAATTTACTTAAATTGATTTAAAGTGATGTGATGACATCTCGTTTGGTAAATTCCTCCTGTCCTTGGTTCAGGGAGTACCTAAGAAGTGAGGAAAGGGCTAATTTTCTGACCAACGCCGCTTAACTTTAAATGATGAGTAATGTGTCTTTATCACCGGCCACCGAGCCGATGGTTTCCATTTCTTTCCAATCCAGCGGTCGCTGCCATCCAGCACCTCTTTTGAGTGAGACTTAGCAGCCCAGTTTCTTATTTTCTGGGCAATTTTCTAGTGGTTTTTTCTTTCTTTCTTTTTTTTTTTTTTTTTTCAAATCTCACTACTCCTCTGGAGAAGGCTCTTTCCATAGAAAGATTCAAAGGATTCTCTCAGAACTGGCAGCCAGACTGTTTGGCTGTCATGCAGCTCATCAAGAACCAGCTTCAGTGTTTCAACCTCTGTAGCACAACTGGCTATGCATTCAGTATTATCAGTTGGCAGTGTGCTTTCGGCAGTGTGCTTTCTCAAGTGCAGACAAGGGTAAAAGGAGAGTGTTTGCATTTTTGTATCCTCAAACAGAAGTACTCAGTGAAGTTCTGGCCTTTCCAAGTCTGGAACCACAGACCACTGGCCATTCTGGTTACGTTGATGGTTTAAAAACCTACAGTGGTACACGTTCATATAAAAAATGGAGTGGTCATAGTCTTCCTAAATGTTTTGAACAGGGCTCATATATAGTTATAGATAATACCAGAAGACAGACGAGAAAAATCATTTTTAAGCATTTTATTCAGTATTTACACAATTCGATTTGTTTAATACCAGGAATCCATGATGCGCCTCATGCTCGTGAACCTCATTCCGCTCATTCCCATCATCTCCCTGAAGCTGCGGTACTCTCCGGGCCTGAAGTACCACATCCTGCCTCTGTAGTGGGGCTGCTCGTACATGAGCCAGTGGCCGTCCATGACGTGGCATGAGTGGCATCCGCCTGACCAGTGGTAGCGATCCATGATGGAGTCGCAGTCGTCAGTCACGTCCATCATCTGACCCATGAAGTTCTCCCTCTCGTACATCCTCATTCTGTACGAGCCCCTGTACTGTTTTATGGAAGAGAACCATGTGAGCCAACTTTCATTATTTCAGATTGAGAAAATTGTGATGCTAGCAAGTTGATTAGCATACCATTGGGATCATGCGGCAGGACCTGATCCAGTTGTTGCCCCAGCCCCACATGTTCATGTAGTCGGCGTAGTCGCCCCTCCTGAGGAAATACTGGTTTCCCATGAAGTTGGGGTGATCGTACACCATCCAGCAGCCGCTCTCCACCCTGCACGAGTGGCAGCGGCTCAGGTAGGATGACATATCAGAGCAGTCGCTGCTACAGTCATAGGAGCGACCCATGAAGTTCCTGTCCTCGTAGAAGATGATCTGTTTTTTTGGGGTAAATATTTCAGGAATGAGTGAGCTCAAAGCAAGATTATAGATCTGTCATATTGGTGTCACAACTACACTAATCTCCTATAGGATCAGGCCATCTTGTTAGATTTAGAATAAATCTATTTTAATGTTAGAACCCATTCATGGATCGAGACCTTCAACAGATTTGAGTGGAGAGGTCAAACAATATGATTCTAAAGACCCATATGAAAGGTACAAAGAAGACCAAGTGTACCCTTCCCAGATTAGGGCTTCTGAGCCTCTCCCCTGGAGCCTGTGGGTGCTCAAGTGAGCATCTGGTGACCAGGCCACTGACATAACCTGGTCGAGCTCAGCATGAAATGGCACCATGGAGCCATCTTATGGGCTCATCTCCTGTAACGTGGCAGTTGGGGGTCAGTTACAGTGCCAGTGGGCTTGGCATTGACATGGTCTACACCCTGTGATGGAAACTGGCTTTGGGAGCAATATTAGAAACACAGAGGTCTTTTCACATAAAGGATCATCCTGATACTAGATGTTTTTAGTCAACTTTAGAATGGATCATTTTGTCCCAAATAGTAATAGGAAATGATAAATCTTTAATTAAACTCCGGTACTCACCCTGGCCATGGTGATGTCCTTAGTCACGACAGAGGATTTGGTAGCTGGAACAGTTTCCAGTTGGTGAACTGACACTCTGCCATGTTTAACCCCTGAATTTATACTTGCCTAGAACAAAACAACATGCACCTCCTATTGTGAAATGTCCTGAGCAAGCAACAGTGAACAGAGCTTTCGTTACATTTCCACGTGCCTCAGTTCTCTATAAGACTTCACAATGGGACTGACTGTTGAGACAAAGCAGCTGAAATCCATTCTTTTCAGTTTGCATGTCATACAATTCATACACTAAGTATATAATAGGCTTGTTAGCTTTATTATTATTAGTTCTATATGTAAATCGCATTGGGTTTTTTTTCATTGAATTTTTTAATTTGTAGCCACAAGGGACACATTCTGTTTCCTTATTTACATGGTGCCGAGTGCTAGAGGCAGCGTTTCATAATAACTGCACGATACAGTGTTCATATATTCCTGGGCTACCAGATGTTTCTTACAGTACTTAAAAAAACATTATTATATAATTTAAAAAAAAAAACACCTATAATGAATGAACACATTTATATATATAATTTTGGTGGAATCTATCTATCTATCTATCTATCTATCTATCTATCTATCTATCTATCTATCTGTCTGTCTGTCTGTCTATCTGCAGTATCTATCTATCTATCTGTCTATCTGCAGTATCTATCTATCTATCTATCTGTCTATCTGCAGTATCTATCTATCTATCTATCTATCTATCTATCTGCAATATCTATCTATCTATCTAACTATTTATCTATCTATCTATCTATCTATCTATCTGCAATATCTATCTATCTAACTATTTATATATCTATCTATCTGCAGTATCTATCTATCTATCTATCTGCAGTATCTTTCTCTCTGTCTGTCTGTCTCTGTCTGTCTATCTGTCTATCTATCTATCTATCTATCTATCTGTCTGTCTGTCTATCTGCAGTATCTATCTATCTATCTATCTATCTATCTGCAATATCTATCTATCTAACTATCTATCTAATCTATCTATCTATCTAATCTATCCTTCTAATATCACTTTGGCAGTTCATTAATTACTATCCTATGAATGACATGTTTGATAATGTACTTTTATCTTTCTGCAATGTAAAAGTGTGTTATAATTATTTTGAATATGAGATTGAATGCGAATGGTTCGTTACTGAACACAGCCGCATCCCCAATTATTTACATTTATTCATTTAGCAGACGCTTTCATCCAAAGCGACTAGTATAAAATGGTATGTGCACTTATGCAACCAGGTTATTGTAGAACTTTTGTAATTTTTCCTATTTTCCCTAAAATGTTTCTTATTCTTTTTCCACTTCATTTTCATATATTGTAATTGCACATTGAGGGTGGAACCAGTTTTTAATCTAACATGATTCATCTAAGTTTCATCTTTGTTTTTGTTTTTTTACCTCGCAAAAACCTGCCATTTTAACAGGGGTATGTAGACTTTTTTATAGCCACTGTATTCCTCCAGCTCATGAATAAAGAAGTCAGAGACTAACAGTACTGAAAGCTACTTGCAGGAATCTGAATATCTGATTAGCTAGAATGTCGGATAGAATACTGCTGTCATTTTTCTTGAGATTAGCATTACATTGAAACGCATGAATTAGTCCAGCAAAAGAAATGACTTCAGATTATGAGAGTTAAAAAAAAACAAACAGTTTTATTTACTAATGCACAGCACTATCCAAACATCTGTATTCACATAAAAAAATAATAATACAATAGAGCACAAAGTCAATCCGCACTAGGCTTGCAATAAAGTGTGTAATAATAAGCAGGTCTTTTCAAATTAACTGGAGGCAAGTAATTAAAGTACAATTTTCATGACTGTAACCAGATAGATTCATTTATTTATTTATTTTTTCCTGAAAGATAAATGGACAATGCCTAATTGTGCAGGAATTACACGCACACACACACACACACACACACACACTCACACAAACACAACAAAATCTGCTTAATTATGCAGCATTTGCAATTATAGGAACTTGTTTATTTTTGTGGTATTCTGTTTACATGGACACTTGAATCATGAGATAATGAGGTAATGATCGGGGGCCCATTTATTAAAAGAATCATGCCGTTAAGACCGTCTTGACTTTGTCGAGTGTTTAAATGAATACTCACTTCAGTATTTAATGATCATTTTTTGTCCTGCTTTTGGGCATTTCGACTTATGGAATGAATTGATGCTTATGCTTTACTTCATCATTACAATCTCACTCACTGCATTCCGTTGATGTTCTATTTGAACATGATATGATCACACTGCAGCACAAGCACCTAGGTATATAACAGACATTGATTTAAGAACAAATACGCGGCTTTAATGGTTTATTTTAGACTCATGTTGATTAGCCCATAGGCTTATGACGTTGACTTGATTCGGTAAAGCAGGGCTTGTGAACCCAGCAGTGTATTTCAGTGGCTTGAGGACTCAAATGTACTTTAGTAGACTTGATCAACGTATGAAGTTGCTGTCTGTAGTTCAGCAACTTTAGTTTGAACCATTCCAACTTCTATCAGATCCTCTGTTGCAGCTTGTTGCACCATCATGAATCAAGTTGGGGGTTTTTTTTTTTTGCATCCTCAAACGAATCTTTAATAGTCAAGCACTAAATGGTAACTGCTGTCACCACTCATATTACTTATTATAGTATTTTCTTGACCTTTGTAAGCTAGGAATATTACATAGATGGTGGTCCAAGGATGGTACGTAGTTAAATACCCCTGTTCTAGAGGTTTCTAGAGGTGTACTATAATTATAATAGTGTCATGATAATTAAACAGCCTTCCATCGCTCATCTTCATCCATACAGGAGTTAGCACAAAACATAGACCAGTAAATTCTTTTTTAAAGATTTTATTCAGTATTTGCACATTACAGAAATGGATTTGTTTAATACCAGGAATCCATGATGCGCTTCATGCTCGTGAACCTCATTCCGCTCGTTCCCATCATCTCCCTGAAGCTGCGGTACTCTCCGGGCCTGAAGTACCACATCCTGCCTCTGTAGTGGGGCTGCTCGTACATGAGCCAGTGGCCGTCCATGACGTGGCATGAGTGGCATCCGCCTGACCAGTGGTAGCGATCCATGATGGAGTCGCAGTCGTCAGTCACGTCCATCATCTGACCCATGAAGTTCTCCCTCTCGTACATCCTCATTCTGTACGAGCCCCTGTACTGTTTTATGGAAGAGAACCATGTGAGCCAACTTTCATTATTTCAGATTGAGAAATTGTGATGCTAGCAAGTTGATTAGCATACCATTGGGATCATGCGGCAGGACCTGATCCAGTTGTTGCCCCAGCCCCACATGTTCATGTAGTCGGCGTAGTCGCCCCTCCTGAGGAAATACTGGTTTCCCATGAAGTTGGGGTGATCGTACACCATCCAGCAGCCGCTCTCCACCCTGCACGAGTGGCAGCGGCTCAGGTAGGATGACATATCAGAGCAGTCGCTGCTACACTCATAGGAGCGACCCATGAAGTTCCTGTCCTCGTAGAAGATGATCTGGTCAGACAGAAAGAAAACATTTAACCAACAGGAATTTAGTGAGTTCCGCCAAAGCAAGATTATTATATTTCAATTTCCTAAATTTCACAGACTAAAAAGATAAACAGGGTTTTCCCTCGAGTAAAACCCCAGGGTACAATCATTAATTTTCAAGCTCTGGTGCTCACCCTGGCCATGGTGATGAGTGTGTTGTTAGTCACAGCAGAGGATTTGGTAGTTGGAGCAGTTTGTCCAGCTGGTGAACTGATGCTCTGCCACGTTCAAGCTCTGAATTTATACCTGGCCAGAATAAAAAAAAAGTGCACCTCCTATTGTGAAATGTCCTGAGCAAGCAACAACGCACACGATTTACAGTGGAGGTCTCTGGAGAGCTGAAGAGCTTTTGTGTGAATCAAATATCTAGAAGATTAACTCATGTGTAACGGACACAATGACCTGCTCCGACAGGCGTTCGGATATTTCAAAAATTACTCATAAGACCAATAATAAACAGATTTAATTGTTTTTTGGTTTTTTTTTTAAATAAAGAAAATATATATAATTGTTGATGTAGTGACGTTTTCTTCAAGGAGCCTTTTTGTTGACATTTTTGGAAGGAGTCTTCAGTGTCAGTGCTTTGTAACAGTCATAGCTAAAGCTATTCCTTTCATTCTTCCACCATAGGAAAGTCTTCAGGCTCGTGCTTTGCGGTTCAAACGAGAGGAAAAAAAGAGGCTGGTGAAGAAATAAATGTTTAACTGGTAACTGCTTTTCATCAGGTCGCATTACACCACTCCGTCGTTGATTATTCTCCTTTAACACCCTATTTATGTTACTCCTTAAATATATATATTTTTAATGCTACATAAGTAATAACATTACTTACTGATCAGCACTTACTGATACCACAGAAGAAGTATCACGCTTTATTAGTCCTATTATTAATTCAGATTTGAAGGTCTCAAAAAAACACTATGAATATTAATAGATGACATTATTCTGTTTTCCTCAGGCGCAAAGTGCACTAAGCCTTCAGGGACTAAAGTTGCCTAATGAAATTATGGTAACTATTTACCATCCGTCTTTCTTACCATTCGTATTATTAAATATGTTTGCATTTGTTGTTTTATTATCGGCGGTTAAAAATATCACACTCAGCCTCGATGAAGCTGCATTTCTGGGTATTTACGAGACGATATTACGACAGGTGTCTTGATTTTGATTAAGTTCATTGCAGCGTTTGAGATTTATTGAGATAAAGTGTATTGCAGAGCAAGCTAATGTGCTATATATTGAGTTTTATTACAGAATTAAGGAGGAGCAAACTTAAAAAAGCAAACTGGAGAGCATTTAACGCATTTTATTTTATGCAGGTTCGAGGGTCTGATGGATTTTCTTGGACACCTTTTGTACACTTTACCTGATTATTTTCCTTCTTGCTGCAGTTTTTATTGCCGTTACTATTCTACAGTATGTTTTACATTCCTAATACGCTCATTGGTATACAAAATGTTATTAGTCATGTTCAGGAAAAGGATGCTAAGGTAGGTAGAATGATGATTGAGATCAATCAATAGGATCAGAATGAGTCATATGTGGGGTTTTTTTGTTGGATTCCAAAGCTCACACAACCTCTCTTTTGCTCTTGTGAGCGTTCATCGAACCTAAGAGTGAAGGCTTTTTTTTTTGTTTCTCTTTCTGTCTCTCTTAGGTGGAAGAGATACGTGGCTACATTGACTCACTGGCTGAGAAGGTAGAGGAGGTAAAGCGGAAACACAGTGCCATCCTTGCCGCGCCAAATCCAGACGAAAGTAAGATGCTACTTTACGAAGCTTTATGACCATATTTATAATTTGTCATAATTGATAACAATGCAAGCGCATTATGAAGAATAATTGAATAGTTACACTTACGTGTATAAGTCATCAAGGGATTACGACGAGGCATATCCGAATACATGAATTAATACACAGGCATAGATCAAAACAACAAGAAACACAAAGCCCTCTCTAAAAATCTGTCCTTAGCGCCAACCTGTTTACAATGCCTTATTTAGGACTGTTATTGCAACCAGCCTAGAGGTGTGTATCAGGACTGGGATCCAGTTGGACCCGCCAAAAATATTCACAGTAGTTGGTGGTTTTAACTTGAGAGTGTAAAAGCGTGCAGTCAGATATGAAGGTGGGTGGGAGGGACGGCGTATTCTCTCTCCCCTGTCAGTCACTGTGACACTAACCAAGCATGACTGTCTGTGAGCTGATGTATGTGGAGGAGGGTTGATAGCGCTTTGCGCAGTTCAGAAAGATTTGGTAGTTGGCTACACATGTCTACCAGCATGAAGAGCTAACTATGGGAGAAAAGCAAGCCATTTTGAAGCTGAGAAAAAAAAAAGGAAAATCTATCAGAGCCATTGGACAAGCATTGGGCATAGCCAATACAACAATTTGGAATGTCCTGAAAAAGAAAGAAACCATTGGTGTATTAACAACCAGACGTGAACCGGGTCAGCCAAGGAAAACAACAGCAGATGATGACGGAAGCATTGTGTGAGCTGTGAAGAAAAACCCCAAAACAACAGTTAGTGACATCACCGACAACCACCACAGGGCAGGGGTGATGACATCACAATCCACCATTTGAAGAAGACTTCAAGTTCAGAAGTATAGAGGTCGTACCACAAGATGCAAACCACTCATGAGCAATTAGAATCAGATGGCCAG
Organism: Ictalurus furcatus; assembly: GCF_023375685.1. Taxonomy (NCBI): domain Eukaryota; kingdom Metazoa; phylum Chordata; class Actinopteri; order Siluriformes; family Ictaluridae; genus Ictalurus; species Ictalurus furcatus. The sequence continues at coordinate 4,276,130 of NC_071274.1, forward strand.
ATTGGAATTCGCAAAGAAATACAGAGATGAGCCACAAAAGTTCTTGAACAAAGATTAACCTCTACCAAAGTGATGAAAAGGTGTGGAGAAAGTGCAAAGAAAGGATCTGCTCATAATCCAAAACATAGAAGCTCATCTGTGAAGCATGGTGGAGGTAGTGTCATGGCTTGGGCTTGCATGACTGCTTCTGGAACAGGCTCACCAATCTTTATTGATGATGTAACTCATACTGGTAGCATCCGAATGAATACAGAAGTCTACAGGAGCATTTTGTCTGCCAATTTACAGAGAAATGCATCCAAATTAATCAGGAGGTCACCGGCTTGATGCAATTACTGCAAGAAAATGATATGCAACCAAATATAAAGTGTTATTTACTTTAATTTACTAATCAGTCCCTATACTTCTGTTCACCTACAAATTGGGTCGTCTGATATAAAAGATTCTATGTTTTATGTTGTAAATACCAGGTAAATAGAAGTAAACAAAAGCTGAAATCCTAAACTTTCATGTCATGTCCATCTTTTGATCTCAAACCCAAATGTCTTTGGTGTATAGCACAAAGAAATGAATTGACCTTGCCGTTCCAATAGTTTTGGAGCGGACTGTATACATCAATTCAGCCACTTCATGTCTTTTCCATAGGCCCTTTTACACTGGTATACTATCTGACTGCCGCCTTCACGTAGCTTCTATGTATTGTGCTGTCTCAATATCAGTCTTTCTATCACACACTGTTATTATGCTCCTTTGGTGTATCCTACTAGAGCTCATCTATTTTCCAGTGGCCTCTATGAGTCAGCAACATGTAAACACTACAGCTAAGCTCTCTTTCTCGTTGCTAATGTTTTGACTGATCTGGTTATAGATGGCCCACGCGGGCGGTGCCAAACACACACAGCTCCCGCCCACATGCTCTATCGATGGACTCGTTGACTCTCCCACGCCACACATTCAGTCCTGCTTTGTGCACTTTGGAAGTGTCTAATGGTTTAGAGAAGGCTGCTTTCTGCTCTCTGAGAGCGCGAGCAGGAAATGACATGTCATCAGTTGTGTTTCAAAATGTCAATGTGATTAACTTTTGTGCAGATGGGATTCATTACACAGTACCGTCCTGCTGAGGATAGTCCCAGCAAGGAATGTGTCATTCACTTCAAAATGTGCGGCACCGTTGCGAATGAGTAATAAACAGCTATTACATGATCATTTTCAGTATTCCAAATCCTCCTTTCATTTGTTTTAGTAATTGATTTTCTACTATTTATTGACGCTATGTCACTGCAATCAGCAAGTAACTGGAGCGTTAAAGTAGGAAAAGTTGAGAATGAGAGTAACTCTTTATACCACAGCATTGTTGAGTTCTCGAATCTGATTGGTCAGAAGGTATCGAATCATTTTCTACAACAAGGCAAATCACAGGTTTATATTAATGCGCTCATTCTAGTACGTTTTAATTTCTATATTAACAACTAACTAAAACATTCTGTTATTTAACAAAGAAAGGAAACGTTTATTTAAGGAGGCTCCAGTGTCAGGACAAGTTTTCAGACACTTCAGGACTTTATGCTTTTTCTCTAGTTTCATGCTAACATAACAACAAGATAAAATGGCTTCTTTTGTTTTTGTTTTATTAACTTCAAGAGACATTACATTAAAATGTAACAATAAATGGATAAAAAGTACATTTTAATTCATACAAAATTGTAATCGATGGCAAATTGCTGTAGTATTTGAAGAATGAAACACTTCAGGATGTGCTGTTATTGGAAAAGAATTAACTTTAGGACCCCATTGTTGATTATTTTCCTATAACAGTACATCCCCAAGCGTTCTAACACCCTTTCAATCATCAAACCCTGAGAGGTAAAAAATGAATATCACATTTTTAAAAGTTTTTTTCCCTATAACGTACTCTGACTGGACATTTTTCACTGTTCCTGTTTACTAAAAGAAATGCCAAGGCCGACTTGTCTGATGTCTGACTTGTCTGAGAATACACAATGTGCTATTGAGAGACACTTATACAACTCACAGCTCATCACAGCTCTGGCTGAACATGTCTGCACTTCTATATTTCTGCCTCTGCATTTCCTGACTCCCTTTGTTCATCACTCAAGCTGTCTCTTTCCCTAACACCATCATTTTTTTTTAACCAGTGCTTTAACGAGTACACTTCTATCAGTGTTTATATTAGGAGATTAGTTTTTGTTTTTTTTTTAAAGTCATTTTAGTAGTAGTTATTCAAAATGGAATATGCATACTATTCGTACTCCGCCCCATCCTAAATATTTCCAGTACACCAAAGACACTCAGATGACATACTATTCGGGCTGAATTTCCAAGTATGCAACCAGAGCTAGAGTATATTCATGGTGTATAGCATCCCACAATGCACGTTCATTTCCAAATGCTGGGAAACTGCAGTATATAGAAACCAACAGCAATGATTATATATATAAAAACATTCCAATTGCAGTTATACTGTGGTATGTTTATCTTAATGTTGCAGCTAATTGTCCTATCAAGTTAATGCTAACTGACCGCTATTAGAACTGGCTGTAGTAACTGTAGCTCAGTAGTAAGCTATTATTTTTATTTATTTATTTATTTATTTATTTATTTTAGATTTGCTGTCAAATGAATCCATTTAATATTAATGTTCTTGTGAGATTTGTCATGACTTTTTGTACAGAGAAGAAAATTAGCCATTTATGCTAGTTCTGTCACGTGTTTGTACATTAGCATTGTACTTCTGTGTAGGAAGTAAGACAAACTTGGTTTTGGAATAGCATAAAGCCTTTCTCCGCCGTGTCAGTGCACTATTTTTGGCTTTAGCCACCAACATTTTGTGTCAGAGTAAATGAACATTCTCAGTATAAAAATAAAACAATCTGAGGTAATATTCTAAGGTATCTGCCTCTACGCGTCACAGTTAATTAGTCCTCCCCGATTTGAATCAGTGCCTCAGTTTTGCAACAGCAGAAATTAACGCAAACGGCATGATATGTTTCTAAATTACCGCAGATTTTCGTGTGACGCAGTAAGCCAAAGCCCTCTTCGAATTCATGTGCGTCAAACATGAGTACAGCTAAAAGGTCTCATTTACCAACAAAGCATCACTGTGAAAGACTATTTGCTATTTCACCAATTCAAGTAGTTTTCCGCAAATAAACCACAAAACAACCTGCAAGTTGCATCGCAAATTTCTTAAAACAGCCGCAGGAATATCAAGCATTTGTAGCTGCATCCATCACAAAAAAAAAAGCTCCTGTACGGACTGGTTAATTACTGTCATTACTATAATTACTATAATAATTACATTACTGTCTAGTGCATCAAATGATAACTCAAGAATACTGAGTATAACCTCACTGGGACATTTCACTGTAAGTATCACGCCGCTTGTCTGTGTTCGTCACGTAAAATTCCACTTCCTAGTTCGAAACGGTTACTACAGTAGAGTTAGCGACATCATCAGCAGACATGGCATACAATACTTTTCAGGAATATAACTTTTGGCTTAAAATATGAGAGTTTGTCAGATGAAGATGAAAAGGAAGATGGGATGTGAGTGTGAGAAAATGAGTTGCGGCTTCTTCGGGATCTCTTTCCAGAAGCAAATAAACAAATAAACAGATCATTTGGCCATATAATATCCGAAATGTCACTTAGTCGATATTAATTTCGAAATGAACCACACTCTTGCTCGTGCGATATTGCTCAAGTATATTGCATAGTACTATAAGTAATTGTATGCAGTTTATGTACATTATATGCTGGTGCAGCATGCTGGATAGAGAACACAAGTAGAGCATATTGAACACATCCTATATGAACAAGGGGTCTTCAGTCAGAGGTCTAAGTGTCAGGTGGAACTAATAGCCGTGGTGAAGTTGATTATTGGTTGTGGGGGTGGTGGGTGTTTTAGGAATAGATATACAATTGTGGGTGAATGGTGGCTTAGTTGTTAGCGCGTTTGTCTCACACCTCCAGGGTTGGGGGTTCGATTACCTCCCCCATTCCAAAGACATGCATTGTAGGCTGATTGGCATGTCCAAAGTGTCTGCAGTGTGTGAGTGTGTATGTGATTGTGCCTTGCGATGGATTGGCACCCCGTCTAGGGTGTATCCCACCTTGTCCCCGATGCTCCCTGGGATAGGCACCCGGTTCCCCGCGACCCTGTAGGATAATCGGTATAGAAAATGGATGGAGGGATGGACACTGCATTTTCTTTTAAATGTACCAGAGTATTTTAAGCTTACAGAAATGCATGCACATGCCTGCTGTTAATACATTCTCCTGCACGTTCTGTAATTTTCCATCCTTCTCCCAGTCATGAATATAAACAAGCTCCAACGCTCAGGACGGATGTCTATTTAATGAACACAAAGGAGTCAAACGTAGCAGTTTTAAACTCTTGCCCGCAATTTAAGTAGTCTGCATTATTCCCAGCAGCTACCACAGTCCTCGTTTATTTCTCTCTCTTTTACTTGCGCTCTCTCTCTCTGTCTCTCTGTCTCTCTCTCTCTCTGTAATATACAGTCATATTACATGAATAGGCGAGTAATAACGATGTAGTTATGCTAATAAGTAGTCGAGCAGCTCCACTATGTATTTCTATATCCTAAATAAGTGAAGGCTACAAGATTTATCGTCTCATCTTTTTTGCATTGTTTGATAGTTATGCAAAAGGAAACACAATGACTGTTTAAACTGCATCTCCATGGCGGCCTGCGGTTTCTCCCGTGGAGTCAATTTTGCGCCAAATGTATTCAAAAACATGATCCGGCAGCAAAATATTATGTATCGAAATTTAAAAATAGGTGTCGGAAATACAAGGATTGAGAAATAAATCAAACTTAAATCCAGACCTGGATTAGAGTCTGGAGTGTTCTCACACTTGGCTCACCACTTCAGCATTTCAAGTGGACTTTCAAGTGGTGCTTTTTGTGCATATATGAGCACATCAGACAAACTCAAACTCTTCTAAAATAATGAAAAAGGCACGTCTTTGAGAGTTTCTATGGAAGTCTTGAAGGTACTCTTCTGAGAGGATATTTCTAAGTCATTCACAGAAGTCTGTAATCTTCAATAATAGTATTAGCCACCTTACTGAAGTAAAAAAACAAAACAATAGAAACTATCACAGAAATTCTAATGATTTCCATTACAAATGCCAAATTACAAAACATCAGTTAACCATTGAAACCATTACCATTATTGGTCCTTAATGGAATCTACTAGACATAACATGCCACCAATAGAAGGCAGCAAATTACCACTAGAGACCCACGGGGACCATTACAGTTTCCATTAAAACCAAAACAATACCCATTATAACCATTTAAACCATTACAAATTCTTTGAGGGTTGCTGATGTTGTTGTTGTTGTTGTTGTTGTTGCGGTTTTTAGCAGGGCAGCTAACTAGCATGTGCTACCTGACAGGATTTTTTACAGGATGATTTTTAAATCATAGGTAGAAATATTCATAATCTTTACTGATTAAGCTAACCAGCTAAACTATCAAATAAAGCTGGTCAGCTAACTAACATTAGCTAAAGTTACAGCTTCTCATAAAGCATGGAATAACCTGACAGGATTTCTGAGAAAGTCTTCTTCACAAATGATAATAATCTTTACTTTAATCTTTACTAACATAAGCTAACTAAGTGATAAAGCTAGTCAGCTAACTAATATGAAGTGATCTGACAAGATTCTCCGAGGACCATTTAGTCACATTCATGAATGCTCATAATCTTTACTGCTAAACTAGCAGTACAAACTAACTTTGTGCTTTTCTACAGTCTATATTTGTGAATAGTCTTAAATGTTCTTTTATATCTCCATTATATCTCTATCTGAGATCTGATTTAAGAAAGCTGTGAAAGCACTTCTTGTGTTCAGTGAGGGTTTCTTAACGACTTTATCAAATGTTTCATGGCCTGTAGCCTCTTTGACAGTCACTGCTGTGTGATGCAACCAGGCATGACACATGTCTGAAAAACATAATAAGGTTCAAGGCTGTATCTGTAGAGAGTTCTTGATGAGAGCTTAGAAGTCAATATCTCCATTAATGGAAAAATGGAGTTCACAGAATACAACTTCTGCTCGTATCAGACTGTTTATCCGACCTACGCGTCAAGACAGAGGTCTGAGCAGTAAGAAGTAAATCCATTTCGGAAAAAAAAATTTACCTTCTGGTTGTTGCAGCGAAGAACCCACGAGACCCATTGAACCCAGATGATGTTTTTTTTCCTGCAGAATGCACTTTAACACTGCTTATTTCTTGCTATTCTGCTGTTAGTTACATGGCTGGCAGCTGTTCCTTTTTTTTTTTTTTTGATGTATGTGGGCTGTTATTTTCAATGTGCTGCCTTAAATAGCTGACAGGACTTTCATAATATTGGTGCCTGTAGATGTTGTACCTACGTACTAGTAAAAAAAACAACAACAAAAAAACAGTACATTCCAGTATCGTTGTATGGTTTTCGGTATATTTCAGTATAGTTTTCAGTCCCCTATTATTCATTTATTCATCTTAAACTATGTTGGATAATGAATTAGATCATATTTTCAGTAACTAATAGGAAAGATATGTAGAGGACTGTAAGTAATGGGGGCACCGTGGCTTAGTGGTTAACACTTTTGTGTCTCACCTCCAGGGTTGGGGGTTTGATTCCCGCCTCTGCCCTGTGTGTGCGGAGTTTGCATGTTCTCCCCGTGCTTCAGGGGTTTCCTCCTCCAGTCCAAAGACATCAGCATTTCCAAATTGCCCGTATTGTGTGAATGGGTTGTCACCTGTCTTGTGCCCCCGAGTCGCCCTGGGATAGACTCCAGGTTTCCCGTGACCATGTATAGGATAAGCAGTACAGAAAATGTATGTATGGATGGATATTTGGATTGTAAGTCTTGACCTTCCAATTGGTTTAAACAGCGTTTTTAAGAGGATGCTATTAAGCATCATTCCGATTAGAAAGTAGAAAGAAAGAAAGTAACTTGTACTAGAGGTTAGATTTGCTTCGCACCAGGTTTGGGAACTTTACCTTGCAAACTCAAGAATCTTCAAAATGTGAACCAATAGAAGTAGAAGATACTTATCCCCCCCCCCACCTGCTAATTATTAAATAGTGTTCACAGTGGATGTTTGCTTCTCCATTTTCCTACAGCTACAAAATCACAACAAAAACAGCCTAAAGTTCTCTGATTTTCTATTTCCTGGTGAATAAAATAGAAGGCAAAATCAGAAGTTTACCCTTTTTTTAAGCTTCTCATTTTGCCTGCTATTTGAAATGTAAAGGAAGAAGAAAAACTTCTAAAAAAAAAAAAAAAAATCACTAACCCCAAATATAGCATAAGAGTAATATTCCCTAATTAGAGTATACCATAATTCTATTGTATCTTCACACTGCTACTACAAAAGTGTGTGTATATATATACACATATATACATATATATGTGTGTGTGTATATATTTTTTTAATTAAATGTGACTATCAATCATTTAAAATATTTTATTAGTTGGCTATGAACAAGCACAACAATGAGACCTTTGAATAAACACAAGATGTTTCCTCTCTGATGGCTGCAGAACAATGATTTCCAATGGTCTATAGACCGTAAAGCTTTATCTGGTGGTCATTGCGAGGTCATCCTTAAAAGGGGCAAGCATCCAAACACCATGGGCTGTCCTGGCCCATTAAGAAGCCTTAAATGTGCCACAAATTGCACAGAAAATGGATTTATAGAAAGGGACCTGAATCTTAAACTTCGTATGTATGTGACTGTGTATATACTATATATGTGTGTACTTTAAAGGTCTTGTTTGTGGTTGTGGTAGTAGTTTGCTGAAGCTAACAGTTTGAAACTCAAACATAAAGTAGCCTTGAGTATGTCTCAAGCTTTCTGAATTGAAAGCCAACGTGATTGACCAGTCCTGTTTGGTGGTTGGGTCTATGAGGTCCATTTTGAATTGATCTTTTATTGGCAGCTGCTGAACTGTGAGTAGATCTTCAGCAGGTATAACAACAAAATATTCTCGACTTCAAATTCATTACATTTATTTTTCATTTTTATCCTAGTGCTAAATTTTAATTTTTATAGTTTATACATATCTCATTTGCAAATCCCAAATTTAAAAAAAAATAAATCAGTGTCTCACGTTGCCGTGCGTTAATCCGCGTTGCATAAATCAGCATTATGATACGCTGCTACTCCTACACAAACAAAATATTATAGCCACTTGACTTGTGTCTTAATTAAGCTAATAAGCAGCGAAACTTCCAAACCCACACACACTTCACACAAAACTCTTTTGATGAAAATAACAGCACCGTGAAATAACCCCGACTTTATGAACTTAAATACTTAAGACTTAATAAGCAAAAGAATAAGAATAAAGTTGCAGACAAATGAAAGACAAAGGTTTTTTTTTTTTCTTCACATAACCCACACAAATGTGCGGTTTCACTTCACATACCAACGCCTTATATTACATAACTAACCGAAGGGAAGATGGCGTGACTGTTATTGGCCTTGTGCTGAGGCGTCTGTGTTTAATGATGCTATCTATAGACTCGTCTTCTGCTGGTTCAGGCATTTTTGTGTCTGCACTTCTCCCGAGCTATTGTCTGGTCCTCTTACACAGATTTGCAGGGCTGTGGTAATAGAAACCAGGCTGGAATGGCATGAAAAATTCATGGTGTGATGAATAACAGTATGACACAGTGTCACAGTTTTAGTTTATCATGGAAGAAAAGCCAATAAAAACCATATAAGATAAAACCGAAGCATTGGAAATGATTACATTATTTGCTTAAGACAAACAGACTTGCTATGAGGTTGCTTTTAGCCTTCAGTCATTAATCAAAATGATGTAGACGTAAAATGTTTTCTCTTTTTTTATTACCAAGGATATTTATTCACTACAAGTCTTTCTATTCCACAGCGCTGTTGAATTCTTGATTCTGTCAGAAGGTGTTGATTCATTTTCAGTAATGCAGCTGCAAATCGCAGGTTTTGATTAATCCGCTCTTTCTAAGACGTTATCATTCTTATAGTAAAACGTGTATGGAGGACACGCGACATAATCTAAGGCCAGCGGACAGCGCTAAGTACAGGTGAGAACGGGGTCAAACGTGTCTCGAAGACGCATTGCGATCTGATCACTCAAAGCACACTGGTGGTCTGGGAAGCATGCGGTATCATCATGACATTTTGTAGTATGAAAGCGAATGTGTCTCGATGTGTCCCAGACAGCAATGAAGGACCAGCTAATTGACTGCATCATCGCCCTGGCTGGAAAATATGTCATCTCTGCAAGACTGTTTGGAAATTGTTCTGAATGTAGAGCTCTCCACCGTTAGGCTAACGGATAAAGGCGGCGCTATAACAGCAGAGACGAAAGCAGCTGCTTTTCATAGCTTCATTCGTCATCTCATCTCACGTTCATTTACAAGTTTCGTTAGCAGACCACCCGAGTACAACTTTGGAAACAGCCTGTAAAGGTACATGAGATAGTCTCACATCTTTAGCAAGAAGACTAAAATGGGTTACGGGTGGCTTTAGTGCTTTTTATTCATATGAAAACTAATCAAGACTATCAAGTCTAGTGTATTTTGAGGAGACGTGCGCATCTGGAGTAAAATCAATACCATCCATACATCCATCCGTTTCCCATACCGCTTATCCTACACATGGTCATGGGGGAACCAGGAGCCTATCGCAGGGGCACATGGTGGGCGACACCCTGGATGGGGTACCAACCCATTGCAGGGCACAATCGCACACCCATTCACACACACTACAGACAATTTGGAACTGCCAGTCAGCCTATAATGCATGCGTTTGGACTGGGGCGGAAACCAGAGTATTTGCAGGAAATCCCCGAGGCACATTCAGGCTCCGCACACAGGACGGAAGTGGGATTCAAACCTCCAACCCTGTAGGCAAAATTGCTATCCACTAAACCACCGTTCCCCCCATTACAGTACAGCACAGCCATGACATGAAAATGCAATCAAAGACAAGCATTTAAAAAAAAAAATGATCTCAGTTTGAAGCCTGGAAGTCAGGCTTTGAAAGTAGACTATCATACATTCATTGAAGTCAAACAGCAGCACATTTTTGTATGTTTTGATGGCACGACTCAAGCATTAGCCTCGCCTTATCTATCGCCTCATCTAACCTACAACTTATCTCCATCTCCTGAATATGTCGCTGTGTTGAAGCAATTAGTGTAAGACCCAGTGACCTCAGACTAACGTTGATCTCATAGCATTTACATTACATTTACATTTATTCATTAAGCAGACACTTTTATCCAAAGCGACTTACAAATGAAGAAATACAAGCAAAGCGATATATCAAGCGGCGAACAATACAAATACTCGCAACTGGCTTGTCCTAAAGAAAGCAGATAGCAACTAAAAAATCCTGACTAAATCTTTGACTCAACACTCCTGTGAATTGTTTTAGTGCCAACAGGCAGCTTTGTTTATGCAGGTTCGCTTTCATGCCGTTTACTTTGGAACGTTTTAACATGTATAGAGTTAATGCATATCACTGTCTCATGGTGTGAAAAGAAGATTTGCTTTCCCGCTGACATTTCTGAGGAAACCAATGAGAGATAGAGCGAGGTAGAGAGATGGTTGCTTAATTCTTGTAGAGCAGGTGGTCATTATTTATAATTACGCTTCATTATGAATTTGATGTTACTCAGTATTATTTTTACTCATTATCTGTAATTACCTCTTATTATCATCAAATCATATTTTGTGTGTGTGTGTGTGTGTGCTTGTGTAAAACTCTTGCTCTTGTTCTGTCTAATCAGAACAACAAGCATATGGACTTCAGCAGATCAATACAGAAAAGCAAACAGGACAGAACGATCAATGCATTTACACTACAGAGAGATAGATAGAGAGAGAGAGAGACATGGGAGTTAGAAAGAGCTATTTTTGGTATCAGGATTGCAGAGATAGATGTCAGATTTCCCCTGTATGTAAAAGTAGCAGTGTGAAAAACAGCATGTGCCGAGTGTCGAAATCTTCACCGGTTGTCTGTAAACAGTGATGTGAGGTGCAACAAACGTAATGGCACTCTTGTGTGTGTGATTAAACGACGCATCAACACACAGAAACAGCTGGAGTGAAAGAGTTGCTAAAACTGTCCAAAGCTTAGTTTTTATGTTAAAGGAATACACCAGCGTGTTTGTAGTTGTGAGTGAGTACTACGTCCAAGAATTTCGACTCGTTTGCCTGAAAACTGGATTAATACAAAAGAGCTGAGAAACTTTTTACCTGGCACTTATAATCGAAGCCTAAGGGCAGTTGTACCTTTAATCAAGTAAAATTTAAAATACAAAGGATTAAAAAAATTTATAATCAAAATTTATAGTGATCCTTTCAGAAGTAGGACTACTTTTCTGGTTATGTGTTACGAGCATACACTGAAAATAACGGAATCTGTGAAACTGTGGTCGGTCAGATTTAAAAAATATATATATATATTCTGTATAGTTGACATAAAAAATATCAAGACATTCTAATCAAATCCTGATTTCATTGCTGATACTAAACTTAATGTAAACAAGGGTCTAATTACTAGATTGAAATTGAGATTGAGATTGGTATGGAGACTGCCAGAAACTGTAACTATAGTAATAATTTAACAAATGTGTGTTAGAATAGCGCAGCGGTAATTTAGCTGTTGTACCAGCAACTTGGGTTCAATACTCAGTTTGGGTGAGACCACGGAGCTTGATTTTATTCATGGCTTTTAAAATACACACTATAAAACCGGATTAGTTCATTTAACTCAAAACATTTGAGGAAACTAATTACCTCAAAATTTTTAAGCAGATAAATCAATTTCTTTAAGGCAAATACACTTAAATATAACAAAAATTTAACTCAAACTTTGTAATTTAAAACACATTTTTGTTATATTTAAGTGTAATTAGTTTCCTCAAATGTTTTGAGTTAAATGAACTTATCCGGTTTTACAGTGCAGGATTAAAGCATGTTGGATGAATGAAGGACAAATTGTTTATTTAATCACATGGAACCGATGTACGCAATTGAATTAAATTGGGGGAAAAAAAATATGAGGTTGTGTATGCGGTTGAGCAAAACCTTCAGGCAATGTGTAAGTTATCTGAACTACTTTTGACTGTATTGCGCCATTGGTGAAATGTTATATAAGTAAGGGATAAACACTCGCGAGTATGCCGTTATAGGAAAATAATCAATGCTGAGGTGGTGTAATGCGGCCCAATGCGAAATTGCTTCCATGGAATGATGAATCAATGAATTATTATAGGAGAATTCATGTAAATCTGTGATCTGCAGTTAATTTCCTTAATTAACTAGTGAATTATTTATTACTGTGACATCAATTCTGAACTAAAAAAAAGCTAATAATGGATGAGAAGACGTGATTAGCATGAATAGTCTAATTCAAACTCGCACCATTCATCCATTATTCACAACGTTTTTGGACAGTTCCTTCAATTTAGAACATTTATTACATTTCCCCACTTCTCAGGGATCTAATGAGAAAACGTTGCTTTTCTGTTTGTCATTCCTGACGGAAGTACTCTTTGTGGCCTAAAGGTTTGATCTCGGTGTCGTTTCAGATTGTAATTACGTGTAAGAGTTTCAGAAATAATCTCGATATCCAAGTTACTGAGGAAAAGATGTTTTCAGTCAGACCAACAAGTATACGGTGTTCTTTATATTGTCAGTTGCTTTTACACTACGGAGAAATGTTAGCAAGAGATCGAAATCGATCAGGGTAGTTAACTAGCTACGGTTTACAGGACCACTTGCACTGACTACTCAAGTGGGAAAGGAGTATTTAACAAAACAAAACACACGTATGCAGCACGTCTCTATTCGAGTCTGTTTCGTCTTATAACCACACTGTAAAACCGGATAAGTTCATTTAACTCAATTTATTTAAGCCAAATACACTTAAATATAACAAAAATGTAACTCAAATTTTGTAACTTTGTAATTTAAAATTAATTTTTGTTATATTTAAGTGTAATTGGCTTAAATAAATTGATTTATCAACTTAAAAATTTTGAGGTAATTAGTTTCTTCAAATTTTTTGAGTTCAATGAACTATCCGGTTTTACAGTGTAGTTATAAACAATAAGATCCGAGCCTAACAAAATGGCTGCAATTCTTTATCATAACATCAAAACCTGATATTACAGGTGTTTTTCACGACATGTCCGCATGTGCTGTATATTCCATACACTCCTAACTGTCAGCTCGGGGAAAGGGAGAGTTTTCTGCTAGAATGAATGTGATGAAGATTGATGGCTCCCTGGTAGGTTTAGACGCCATTGTTTTGATAGCTCTTGGATCACATCTATCCACCAAATCCTGTATCTGGCAGGCCTTCAGGCCATGTTTCTCACCAGCTAACACACAAGCACACAGGACAAAAACCCTTGAGGGAGAAGTGGGAAAGGCTTTGCTGCTTGGAAACTGTCGACTGTCAGCTTGGATCAGTATGATTTAATATATTTTGGGATGTTTTTGTAGTTGAAACATGGAGATCGCGGTTTAACATTCAAGGTTCAGTCATTCTGGAGGGACTGTGTAGTGGTTTTTCTTGATACAGAAGGGTTTGATCTTTTTTCACCAAGCTGAAGTTGAAAGTGTGGTCTACTACCATAGCAAAAAAGCGTTGATTAGAAGCTAGAGAACGCTAGAAGATCTAGAGACAATCCAATATGGCCACATTTATACACTGTAAAACCGAATAGTTCATTTAACTCAAAAAATTTGAGGAAACTAATATTACCTCAAAATGTTTAAGTTGATAAATCAATTTCTTTAAGCCAAATACACTTAAATATAACACAAAATTTTACTCAAACTTTGTAATTTGAAATAATTTTTTTTTGTTATATTTAAGTGTATTTGGCTTAAAGAAATTGATTTATCAACTTAAAAATTTTGAGGTAATTAGTTTCCTCAAATTCTTTGACTTAAATGAACAGTTCAGGATGCGCTCAAGATTGCATTCAGATATAGTTTGAATCTGTATAATTCATGCGTTTGGAGATGAAACGACTTTTTTTTGTGACTATGTGTTTGCCAGAGTAATTGATCGGATCTGATGGTGCATGGATACAACAAGTCCTTAGTGAATTTTTTTTCAGTCTTTGAAAAAAATGTTGGACGAAACTCCATAAGAAAAGCTTTGGTGTGACTCTCTCTCACGTCTCGCATCCTAACACCTTTATTTTTAAATGGTACATGTTGTCATTTTTTTTATTTTATTTGTATTGTTTAGTTGTAAGTTTGACCAATTTCCGGATGGACTTTTTACCACAGCACTGTTCAACTCCCATATCTGATATTCATATATAACAGGTCAATGAGAAAAAAAACAACCCGTTGATGTTATTTAACAGAGAAAAAGAATCATTACTGATATGGTGTAGCTTTCTGCAAGGAGACATTTATTTAGCATTCATGGAAGGAGTCTCCAGTGTCAGCACAGTACGTTTTCCACCTCAGGAAAGTTTTCAGTACAGAGGACTCTGTGCTTAACTAGTACTTAGTTTTTATAGCTGCTATAACATAAGTGATAACAGGAAATAACTTGTTGCGCAGACATTCCCTCAACATTAAATGCAACCATAAATAGTCAATGATGTGTCGTTCATTCATAGTAATTAATGAGTAATTAATGTTTTTGGAACATAATCAACTTCAGGGTAATAACGGTATCACACTAGAATATATTTTCCTAGACTTCTATTGTAAGTGATTATTGAGGAGGGTCCCCCCCCCTCCCCCCCCCCCATCAGAACAGGGAAACATTGAAATTCTTGTCTAGTAATAATACATCCTCTACAGATTTAGCGTGTAAGGATTAGGTTGTACAAAATGGAGTACTCCTTTAAACTTGAGGCTTGCATTCAAGCTTCGCATCAGCAAGCTGCTCTCGTTTTCTTGCAAAGTGGTCTGTGACTAGATCTCTCAATCAGTCTGCTCTTCAGGGCTAGAATGAGAAAGAAATGGATGAGCCGAGGAAATCCGAAATTGCGATTCAATCCAGCACGCTCTCGTGGTAGACTCAGGCCAAACAACGTCGCGTAGCTATGACAACGTGTAATTAATAAGTGTAATAAGCAGGATCTGAGGCATACGATAGGGAATATCTTTATGAAGTGGAATCCCATTACTGCCTGTATTGATGTGGATGTGGAGTTGTGTACTAACCATTAAGCTACTCAAACCCTCCCTCTCCAATCCTCACCCATACTACCTTTTACTACCTTCCATTGAGATAATTATTAAAGCAGCTAATTAACACTATGCTTACACACAGATCTAATTCTAACCGCAACTGAGTGATACCTTTTAGTTGTTCTTGTGGGGACCAGTCAAATGTCCCCAAAGGGTCAAAACTGTCCGATATTCCGATCGCTGTGCAGACATTATATCAAGATATAAGATATGCCCCCCCTTATACCTAACCTCACACACACACACACACACACACACACACACACACACACACACAAGCACTTATGTACGTACATAAGAGCCTAGTTTTCTTCTACAACGTAACCTCATTGACACTTCGATCAACCAAATGGTATGTTATGCAAATATGAAGCACTTCTGAGGTTGCCATAGCCACATTGGTCTATTTGGTAGATGGCATGCCCTCATCATAGTAGAGTCATTACAGAGCGTTGAGTCAAACATCAGAGGACACACAGACATCTCTGGATGTTCTGATCAAAGCCCTTTTCCTTTTTGATAGCAGCCTGCCGGCTTTAATGGCAAGGTTGTGTGGACACTAGATGCTGGGTCATGATACCCCCATCACTTTCATATCTGAAATAATTCTCACAGTGAAAGAACTGAACTCTTCTAGATCTGTTTCTGGAACTTGCCGTGCCCCGTCTCTCTATCAAGGTCATTATGCTTCGCTTTATTACCCATGGGGAAGGAGATTATAGAAAAAGCAGTTTCAGTGAGCAAAGCCACAGAGCTCAGATGACGTAAGGTATATTGCCTTGGGAGTAAAATATGATGCCAATTTCGTGTCGTTATTGGCTCTGCTAGTCAGGTGCTACCTTTTGAGGGCAGGAGAGCACCGTACAGTCAGAGCTTACAGATAAACCGTGTCCTTGTTTGTCAGATGAAAAATATGCGCACACACACACACACACACACATAAACACATGCACACGCTTACAGCTAGTGTGGTGTCAGTGGGAACAGATGTGACATTAGTGAGTATGCTGGTCACATTTCATCTCCACTGATGTGAGGTCTGATAAACCCATTTGAGCTGCCTGAAGGAAGCCTTTATCTAAAAAAAGCCTTAACGTTATCAAACCCGCGCAGACACTTGACCACAGCGGAGTGTAATATGAGGTACTAACTTATCATCGTTTATAAAATCAACTGCAGGCTTGGGGAGTAACGGAATGCATGTAACACGTGCATGTATGATTATAGGTTTGGTTCTGTCTTGCCTGTCGCGGCTCACAGTATAAATTTATCTCATTTATACAGCTGAGCAATTGAGGGCTAAGAGCCTTGCCCAAGGGCCCAACAGTGGTAGCAGTGCTGGGGCTTGAACTCCTGACCTTCTGATCAGTAACCCAGAGCCTTTAACCACTGAGCCTCCACTGCCCAAATTGTTCTCTGAAATGCTTTCGTTAGGGCAACCATACGTCCTCTTTTTCCCCAGACGTGTCCTCTTT
Source organism: Ictalurus furcatus (assembly GCF_023375685.1). Taxonomy (NCBI): domain Eukaryota; kingdom Metazoa; phylum Chordata; class Actinopteri; order Siluriformes; family Ictaluridae; genus Ictalurus; species Ictalurus furcatus. Next base: position 4,292,877 of record NC_071274.1, read on the forward strand.
TTGGGACCTTAAAAAAGCATCTAAATTTGAGAAAATGTCCGGGATTCGGCTTTAGTTTCATCATGATGTGCTTATGGTCTAATACGGCATCATGTGTGCGCATGTTTGCAATGCTTTAACCCCGCTCTGTAATTCCCGCCTTCACGCACACCGATTGGTCGATTCTAAAAGGCTTGCAGCAACTATTGGCCAAATTCCTGCCTCTCAACCATAAGCCTACTCTCAGCGAACACGCGAAAGTGAAGCGCTGTTGTTTATGGCATCAAACAGTTGCTTGACAATAGCAGCAAATGCCAGCTGTCCTGAGCTGAAACGATGCCCATGGCCATATAAGGTCATTTTTATTTCATGTTATCACGTTGCTTCGTATTACACGGTCATTCAAATGTGTGAACGATGGCAGAAGGTACACTCATGGCATCTGATGTATGAAAAAAGAATGTAGGAAAAAATATACAACGTGAGCAGAGTGAAACCAATTTTATGTAAATATATTTATGTGATGCTAGTAGTGTGTCTTTTTCAGTGTATTAAAATCTGTATGCATAGTAACACTGTTTTGAACGCTATTAAGCCCCTATTCCTAATTCCTGATTTTCAGCAAGATATTACAAGTTGAGCCACTGCTCCAACTACTCCAGTGGATCTCTCTTTCAGAAATGCAGAAATGCCACGTGATGCTACATTAAAATCCCATTTCCACTGATGTATCAAACAAATGTTCCTCCATTACGGTCATTAATTCTTAGTCAGCCGATCTAATTAGCTTAAGCCATGCTAAATTTCCTTTGTAAGCTTTCTTTAGTTACAGATCATCCCTCTTTCCGCTTCTTCCTCTCTCAAATACGATCTTTATCCATGTGGATAATACGTTCATTTTTCTGTCTATGTACTGTTATGTCACAATAGCGATCAGTCCGGTGCTGTGCTACGTGAAGATGAACCAATGGAATTATTAAGGAATAAAATGCGCCTTTATAGGAAAATAATCAACAATAGTGGTGGACTAGCGGTTAGCATGTTCGCCACACACTTCCAGGGTCGGGGGTTCGATTCCCGCTGCTCCCCTGTGTGTGCGGAGTTTGCATGTTCTCCCCGTGCTGCGGGGGGTTTCCTCCGGGTACTCCGGTTTCCTCCCCCGGTTCAAAGACATGCATGGTAGGCTGATTGGCATGTCTAAAGTGTCCGTAGTGTATGAATGGTTGCATAATTGTGTCCTGTGATGGATTGGCACACTGCCCAATGCTCCCTGGGATAGGCTACAGGTACCCTGTGACCCAGTAGGATAAGCACTATAGAAAATGGATGGATGGATGGATGGATGGAACAGCACGTCTCAAAGAGTTTTATTCCTGTCATACCACAGCAATTTGCCAACAATTGCACCTCTAAGATTGGACCTCCATGAAACAAGTTATTTCCCTTCATTCTCTTAGGTTATAGCAGCTATAAACTGTCATTCTCTTACCATCCTCTTTCTTTGTACATTGTACAGTGTTGTTGCGTGCATTAACAGGAGCATAAAAAACCTGACTGAAAGTAAAAGACAGAGTGACGATCCATGCCCAGAGCCACTTTAATACAAATCCAAGCATACAATGTGAACTCGAAATCCAAATCAGTGTTGTTATTTAAACAACGGGCTGTATTTAAAATAAATCGCAGGGGAGCACAGTACAATCAGGCCAAAGCACAGTCCAATGGAATAATCACCAAATCAGCCAGAGAGTCAAACACATCATAGACGAACAGAAATAACAAGGCGCTCAACTTAGACAACAACAATGTTTGGCAAGACTTTGCAAAAGAATGAATGGCCCAGGAGTGTTGATATGCTGTTGTGTGAGAACTGCGGAGGGGTAAAGTCCTATACTGGGGTTCGAAGTGGCCTTGGAGTCCAATTATGTTTTCTAACCACTCCATCTTTACGTGAGTCTAATATGGAGTACTCTGGTCAACCTGGGGCTGCTTTTGGATAACTGAAGATTTTTCAAGCACACTAATCACATTCACTTCTTCCCCAAGCGTCGCTTGCAGCTGAACTTGAAATTCACTTTCTTATCTACATCCCCTCGATTCTCCAGGGTGAGCTACTGATTTTCAGCTCGTCCATTATTTATAGCCTGCTACATTGTGCTGTTTGTGTTAACACCGGTGCAGTATTTGCACTACAATGATATGGTCAGCCATAAACCAAAGACTTGGCTTGCTGAGGGTGAGTAGGACGATGGGTTTTGCAATGCTGATCGTATTTGCCTGTTTATATATGGCATCTGGGGCAGCAGCATTAGCTAAATCTGTATAATCATGCTGGGTCTCTGTAAGGACTTTACAATGCTAGCATATATTTGAGAAAAGGAGAAGAAATGAGTGTATATCTATTAGGGATGTAAAAGAACATAAATACTTGTTTATTATTTGGAATGTTCAGATATAGTTTTAAATGAATACAAATGCAGATATGAATGAGAAGTGCACTATTCATAGCATTAAAACCATCTGCCTAATATTGTGTAGGTCCGCCTTGTGCCACCAAAACAGCTCTGACTCGTCGAGGCATGGACTCCATAAGACCTCTGAAGTTGTGATGTGGTATCTGGAACCAAGACATTAGCAGCAGATCCTTTAAGTCCTGTAAGGTGTGAGGTTGTTGCCTCCATGGATCAGACTTGTTTGTCCAGAACATCCCATAGACGCTCTATCGGATTAAGATCCTCATGCACCACGCGATCAGATTGAGATCTGGGGAATTTGGAGGCCGAGTCAACACCTTGAACTCTTCATGATGTTCCTCAAACCGTTCCTGAACAATTTTTACAGTGTAGCAGGGCGCACTATCCTGCTGAAAGAGGCCACTGCTATTCGGGAATACCGTTGCTATGAAGGAGTGTACTTGGTCTGTGACAGTGTTTAGGTAGGTGCTACGTATCAAAGTAACATCCACATGAGTGCCAGGACCCAAGGTTTCTTTTACCCAGAGCATCACAATGCCATCGTAATTGCCTTCTTCCCCAGGTAAGTGCCTCACATGTACCCAGCCATCCACATGATGTAATAGAAAATATGATTCCTCAGTCCAGGTCACTGCTCCATGCTCCAGTTCTTGCTCATTTTTCCTGCCTCCAACACATCAACTTTGAGAACTTTGTGATTGGTCACTTGCAACCTAATATATCCCACCCCACCTACACACTGTAGGTTTTAAAAAATATATATCTAATATAGTGAATTGTCTAATAATATGTGTGATATACTGTAACATCCTTCTTTATCTGGTGTTAAAGATAGAAATGACCTTGAAACTGTGATTTATGTCTCAGTATATATATTTGTTCTAATTTCTAATATGTAGAACGTATTGTTTAACAGTAGCCCTATTTGGATCGGATTAGTTTATCAAGGGAAAGTCTGTAACACATTTTTTACACGACTCTTGATAAAAATCTCACATCTGGACTGCAATGAAATGAAATGATCACAGGAGGAGGGAGTTTCTAGCGGGTGGTATTTTCTATGAACCCGGGTGTTTGCGTCACGTGGTCGTACGATCACGCTTCATTCACAACATGCCGTCCAAGTGGTCGAAGAGGCCCTGGTGTGAACCAAAGTTTCAGCAACAGTTTGAAAATGCAACAAAATAATAATCACAAAGTATGCAGAAAGCATCCATTTTGTGTTCCATGACTTGGGAAGTGTTTAAGATCCGGGGGAGGGTCATCGATAGGGATGTTAGAAAATCACCGACATGGACAAAAATCATTACAACCCCAATTCCCAAAAAGTTGGGACGCTGTATAAAATGTCAATAAAAAACAGAACGCAACGATTTGCAATACTCATGAACCCATACGTTATTTACAATAGAACATAGAAAACATGTAAAATGTTTAAACGAAGGAAATGTACCATTTTAAGAAAATAAATAAAGTAATTTTGAATTTGATGGCCACAAGACGTCTCGAAAAAGTTGGGACGGGGGCAACAAAAGGCTGGAGAAGTAAGGGTTAGTAAAAAGAAACAGCTGGAGGTTAACTGGGAACAGGTCAGTAAGATGATTGGGTATAAAAAGAGTATCATAGAGAGGCGGAGTCTTTCAGAAGTCAAGATGGGCAGAGGTTCACCAATCTGCGAAAAACTGCATCTACAATTTGTGGAGTAAGGAGGCATCGCTCACGCTCTCCGCCCCTTTATTTCTTGCTGATGCAGTTGTATATCAGAGTTGTGTGTTGAGCCTCGAGCCAAATCAGAGGACTGTTGTAATGAGCAGTGAAATGAAAAGCCCTCACTCAGTTGTGACTCTTCTGCCGCTAGCATCTCCTTCATTTCATCGCTTGAAGTGCGGCTTGAACCGAGTTGTGTATGCACTCTGTATGAGTGTTTGGTGTTCCTTTGAGGCCAGGAATGCATTAACATAAAAAATAAATGGTAAAAAAAAGGAATAAACGGCTATAGTTTTCATTCCTGTCTCAATTCCCTTTTACATTATATTCATCTCTCAATGGCGTGTGCTAATTGTGGGCTCATATTGCTTTCACACACCCACAAAGTGTGTATTATAATACACACACATACACAGACGTGTGCCACCTTTTTATAAGCTGGTGAATGTATTTGAATACGTTCAGATAGGTCGGTCGTGTGTGTAGAATCTAAATATACTGTACAAAATAAGATGCAGGAAAATGAAATGGGGATGTGAACTGACGTGTATTTTATCCAATATGTATTCATTTAAATCTGTAAATCCATTTCAGCAGTGATGGTTTAACAGAGGGGTTAGAGGATCGCTAGATTTAAGTGCTATTTTTGTTTAAGATGATAAAAATAGAAGATAAGATCGATTTTATTCATCTCGGAGAGAAATTTCCTGCCAACAGTTGCTCTATAGAAGTGAACAGAAGTTACATGTACAAAAAAAAAAAAAAAGTGTATATACACTGCCGGTCAAAAGTTTAGACACATTCGTTCTTTATTTTAATTTTTTATCCCCACATTTTAGAATAATAATAAAGTCATTAAAACTCTGGAGTAACACAAATGGAACTATGGGGCATATGTCGTGATAAAAAATCCAAAGTAAATCAAAATAATTTAGTATTTTAGCATCTTCAAAGTAGACACGTTTTTTTGTGTAGAATTTCCAGAAATGTATTCTTGGCATTTTCTCGAGCGATTTCTTGAGGAATTTCCCTGAGATGCTTTTTAAACAGGATTAAAGGAGTTCACACCGACGCTGGACTCTTATCGGCTGCTTTTCGGAATATTTCGCTCCGAGTCGTCCGTTTAAAAAAATATTTTTTGTAAATAAAATGTTAGTTTTCTAATGAAAGAAAGGAATACATCGGCACGATTATATTTTTGTCTACAACACCGATTTCACACATTTAATCATACACCGTCAGATCACATCGGTCATAAGATTAAACCACTGACAGGTGAAGGGACTAACATTGATTATCTCATTACTGTGGCACCTGTCAAGGGGTGGGATATATTAGGCAGCAAGTTCTTGAAGTTAAGCAGGAAAAATGGGTAAGCGTAAAGATCTGAGTGACTTTGACAAGGGCCAAATCGTGATGGCTGGACGACTGGGTCAGAGCATCTCTAAAATGGCAGGTCTTGTGGGGTGTACTTAATGTGCAGTGGTTAATACCTACAGAAAGTGGTCCAAGGACGGACAACCAGTGAACCGGCGACATCTTCATGGCCATACAAGGCTCACTGATGCATGTGTGGATGCACCCAAGGCTAGAACAGAATATCTACTGTGAATACGTTAATGCTGGCTATGATAGAAAGGTGTCAGAACACGTGGTGCATGAGGATCTTAATCCGATCGAGCGTCTATGGGATGTTCTGGACAAACAAGTCTGATCCATGGAGGCCCCACCTCGCACCTTACAGGACTTAAAGGATCTGCTGCTAACGTCTTGGTTCCAGATACCACATCACACCTTCAGAGGTCTTGTGGAGTCCATGCCTCGATAAGTCAGAGCTGTTTTGTCGGCACAAGGCGGACCTACACAATATTAAACAGGTGGTTTTAATGTTATGGCTGATTTGGTGTATATGTATACACCATATATAGGGTTATTATCCAAATAGTTTAGAATGGCTAGCAAGTCTTTACCCAAATACCACTGAATTCCTTTAGAACTGCTGTAATGCTGTACAAACCCAGAAGTAAATTAAATATATTGTATTGTGCTAGATCATATTACACACGCATACACAAGCAACAACAACTTAGTTAGGTAGCTAGCCTATAGATCATAAACTTAAATTGATCATTTTATTAACCTTTTTTTCAGCAGATATGATTATAATATTTTGCCTTGCCATTTCTGAAGGTTATTGCTAAAAATATCTTGCGACATCACGTAGTGACATTAATCTAAAAAGTGACAGAACTCTCACAAGTCCATTAAAATGTTAATTCACTAGCAATAAGCCCTCTATTGTATACACACTCTCCTTGAATTAGCATGCAGTACCGTACGTGAGTGACACGAGGAAGTAAATTATAGTAATTACACGGCTCTGACGTAAATGATTAAATCTGTGATTGAAAATTGCTGCTTGTTGTTTGCTTTTTGTATCACCTCTCCAAACAGTTAGATCTGATTCTCATTAAAGCTGAATTGAAAATAATGATGCCGAACCTAATCATTCAGTTATCACTGAGATGATATATTAGTGCATTTCAGCGAAGCCGTGCTACTTCACTCTTACACACGTCACCCTTCTTCTTTTCCTACACAGGGATTACACACATATATAATCTAATTTCACTGACATTTATAACAACTGATACTCTGAGGCATCAATACATGGTTAATCAGGTCTTTTCTATTCATTGATGTAACAATTTTGCCCCGGGACTCTTATAAGCAATGATCTTTATTTCTCAAGCTTGAAAATAAGAAAGTAATTGTTGTGTTTTTGTGCCAGTAGAAGCGTAATTCGAATAGTTTGGTAGCATCGACCTGTTGCATTTTGTTTTTTCCTTTTTGGAAGTTGGAATTTTTCCATTTCCCATTTAGTCATTTGAGCATGACAGCAAATTTCTTTCCACTCAGTGTAATTTGTTTGCAATTCTGCACATATAATTGTGTGTGTGTGTGTGTGTGTGTGTGTGTTTGTGTAAAGCCACTTCAAAGCCCCGGCATCCGTCTCTTCCCTGTCTATCGTCCATATTTAATCTGGACCCTCTGTGTCTGTCTTTGAAGGCATGCTCATTCTCTCCATGGAGCCCAAATCAAAACGAAAGGAAGAGAGACCTTATGAAAGGAACCGAGGCCTAGGCAGGTAGTTTCTAGAAAGTGCAGCACATCAAGATTATGCCTGAGTATCTCCGAATGATCGAAATGTTTCTTAAAATCACGATGACTTTTCAAAGATAAACATTGCGAAGATTTTTGCCATACGTTCGCACTTCCGGTGAAAAGATTTCCATTCGAATGAAACTAATGAACAAAGCATTCACGTTGTATTTTTGACAGTTTTGGACATCTCACAGACTTTAATTGGCGTTATACCGGACGCATGACCAGGTGTAGAGGCAGTTTGACATTGTTGAGGGTCTGTTAGAGATATTATCTCACAAAAAACCTAACTTGCATATTTTGTGATGCAATTCATACAATTATTCTTTATAAATCACCCTCAATATGCACAATTCAGTTTTATCCACAAAGATTAGCTCACATTATTTGAAATCTTTGTTGATCAATGCTCAAATATTCTGTTGCTATACTGTAAATGACGTTAGTCTCCTTCATTAAGGGGGTGTAGTTTTTGTACTCAGCTATACCAGGGGTGTAATGCAATGGCACTATCTGTTTATCTGTACCTGTATCTGATTAGTGCTCCAAATATCTGCATCTGGACTTGAACCGTACAGCGGTACAGCGGTGTCTAGCACAGAAGTGTTTTGTTTTGTTTGCTTGTTCCATGACGTAATTTTTTCATTCACATAACATATAAACATATAGCAATTTGCCACACGTACAATAGCCTTACGCAACTCCTGAACTTGAATCATTTGAGTTTCAAATTTTTCTCCACTAGATCTCTGTGGAACTTTTTAGCAAGCTTTCAGTCTAATTTGACGGAGTACACTTGCTATCTAGCTAATTATCTTTTAAAACAACGAAAACAGCATCCAAATAAGGCTGCTGTTGTTTATAGTTGACAGCAGCCATCTAGTAATATTTTATTAGATTTAAAATAGTTCCTGAGTTTGGTATGTTCCAGAAAGATCAGAACTTTGATGAAGATCAGAATCTACTACGGAGCTGAGACACAGTGCTGCTGTGAGTCAAAATGGCATGGGCTATGATTTTCCAGTATGATAATAACAATGGACTGAAGAATGCCGAAAACACGTTCAATAAACACACAAGTTCAATTTATTTTTATTTTTTTTAAACCCCAGCAGAGATATTCAGCCCTGTATAAAGAATGTGGTCTGTGTGGGCTATATGGAGTGTTGAGATTATAAATAAAAATACATTCCTTTTGTGTATTTCGGGCCTGTTTGTATTGATTAGTGGTAGAAATTTGGAGCTTAGTAAGGCAGTGTTTACTGTGGGTCAGACATCTGGAGCAAACCACTGACAATAGACCAAAAATTCAGAATAATGTATTCGTATATATTCGGTTACAGTCCTAAACTATCCCTAGTTTCAGTTTTCTCCATAGCGCATGTGTATTTCTTTTCCGTTTTGTGGGAAAAACATTTTCTTTCCTGGTCACAGAAGAATTCCACTGCTGACTTGTTAGTACTGTACATTTCTAGTTTGAACAGGACTTTGCGATTTCTGTAAGTCCCTCAGGATGCTATGCGTGCTATAAATCCTGGACGGAGTGCTGGTAATTTTCTTCCCATTAACACACACACTCATCTCCTCCGACAGTGCTGCGCTGTCAGAATTGTCAGCTGGCATTCATAGCCACACACGGATGCTCCAATTATATCATATTACCACAGTGTGCTACAGCTGAGGCCCTTTGCCAAAGGGGCTTATGGGATTCGAAGTCCAAAGCTCCTCGACCTCCTAGCAACATTATACTTTAGAAAATACTGTGAAACATAAAGATAATTAGTTTTTTGCGAATAAGATGGAAATCGGCAGTTGGTGTGTGAATTGGGCGTGTGCACTAACTGAACATGATTAATTTAAATTAACTGGTGTTCCGATCGGGATGCTTTTAGCATGAAACAATATACAGTCGCTCATCACTGTCTGACGTCTAGGTGTAAAAGGGCCAGGTCTGATCCAGCTCCATCGGAAAAGATATGCATGAGCCAAGTGTGACAAACCAAAGATCCAAAGATCCAACCCAATTAGTGAGTGATGAATGAGATGACACGCTTAAGCAGCTAAGCTGTCAGTGCTCTTGTGTATCATACACATCAGCATGTTTATATAAGGCCAGTTTCACCCCATGAACCACCGCATCACCACCTCCATGATCACCGGTCTAGGCTAGGAGTTTGTAAACCTGTAGGACATGATTCTGTAGATCACATTGGTGGTCCTGCACTGGGGCGCCAATTGTTTTAAACTGTAAATAATTCAAATAAAGTACATTTCAGACTCCGGTGCAGGAGCATCGTGGATTTTTGGGACAGCAGTTTAGTTTCTGATTACGGAACTGAATTAATTAGGCTTATGTCATGTTCTCCATTGCACATAGCTATCCAACACCTTGATTGAAGCGTGACATTCATTGTGTGAGGATATCACAAGCTTTTAGAGAGTTTTAGACAGTTACTAGCCCCTTAAACAACATGATCTTGGCAGGAAGGTGAGTAAAACCATATATATTTCCACTTCATTTTGGTGAAATAATGGGATGTTTTCTAAAAGTAGAAATCAAAGTATGTTACAGGCAGAAAAAAAATAAATTGGGCCAAAAAACTATTTTTTTTTAACTTGTTTTCCAGAATTTAGCCACAGAGACATCTAATGGGTTTTCACAGGCTGCCACACATATGTCTGTTTTTGTTGAGACATGCTCCAAGCTGAATTTCCCATTAAATTAAACAACAGAACGGAACTGAACCTAAATGGTACTCGTTTTTACATATTATCTAAGTAGAGAATTCGATTTGAAAATGGTGGAATGTGTAATTATCATTTACTCTATTTGAAAAGTCTGTTTCCGTCACATAGGAGTTTTAAACCTGTAGACCACATTGGTGATCCTGCACTGGGGCGCCAATAGTTCTAAACTGTAAAACTTCACATCTCCGCACATCTCCTATTTTTACGCCTGTAAAATGTCAATATTTAGCCATTTTTTGCGTCCCGATTTTCAGCAATTCTAAAGAAACCTACTTCAATCAATCAGCTTAGCGTATGATAGCAGTGAATTCAGAATTCCGGTTTCCTTTCTCTCTCTGCACAAAATCTGTCTCTCAATGTGTGTCTCGATCTATTTCTGTCTCTGTGCGTCTTTTTCACTTGCTCTTGTCTGTCCCCTCTCCTTCCTCTCTATCAGTTAGCTGAAAGTTGATTAATGGGTTGGCTCCCTTCTGTTTGAACAGTCTCTTTAACTCCGTCGCTTATATAACATGCCCGTGTCATCTACAAGCTTCCATCCTGACCTCATCCTTCTGTTAGCTTGTCTGTTCCTGTCTTCTTCCTCTGTGAAAGAGAAATGGAGGAAATGATCAAATGATATCGAGAAAAATAAGAGGAGGAAAATCTTGACATATTCATATTACATAACCTGACAACTGAGAATCTTATAATCAACAAATCACAAAATGAAGTGCAGAGAGGGAAAGAACTGGGGAAAGAACACACGAGAGGATAACACAGACAGATGGTTAGTGGCATCTCTGATGTTCCCGCTCAGTGGGGTGCCACGTGGGTCTTAAGGTTCATATGTAAATGTGTACACGCTCACATATGTGCACACACACACACACACACATGTCAGTGACATTACTGCCATCAATTCATATGGCTTCATTACTGCCATCTATTCATATGGCAGCCTCATTACTGTCATCTATTCATATGGCTTCATTACTGCCATCTCTTCATGTGGCAGCTTCATTACTGCCATCTTTTTATATGACAGCAGCATTACTGCCATCTATTCATGTGGCAGCAACATTACTGCTATCTATTCATATGGCAGTGGCATTACTGCTATCTATTCATGTGGCAGCAACATTACTGCTATCTATTCATATGGCAGCGGCATTACTGCTATCTATTCATGTGTCAGCAACATTACTGCTATCTATTCATATGGCAGTGGCATTACTGCTATCTATTCATGTGGCAGCAACATTACTGCTATCTATTCATATGGCAGCGGCATTACTGCTGTCTATTCATATGAAAGTGGCATTACTGCTGTCTATTCATATGGCAGCGGCATTACTGCTATCTTTTCATATGGCAGTGGCATTACTGCTATCTATTCATATGGCAGTGGAATTACTGCTGTCTATTCATATGAAAGTGGCATTACTGCTGTCTATTCATATCGCAGCGGCATTACTGCTGTCTATTCATATGAAAGTGGCATTACTGCTGTCTATTCATATGAAAGTGGCATTACTGCTGTCTATTCATATGGCAGCGGCATTACTGCTATCTTTTCATATGGCAGCGGCATTACTGCTGTCTATTCATATGAAAGTGGCATTACTGCTGTCTATTCATATGGCAGCGGCATCACTGCTGTCTATTCATATGAAAGTGGCATTACTGCTGTCTATTCATATGGCAGCGGCATATGACATATTCAAATCTTGACATATTCATATTACATAACCTGACAACTGAGAATCTTCTAATCAACAAATCACAAAATGAACACACACACACACACACATGTCAGTGACATTACTGCCATCAATTCATATGGCTTCATTACTGCCATCTATTCATATGGCAGCCTCTTTACTGTCATCTATTCATATGGCTTCATTACTGCCATCTATTCATGTGGCAGCTTCATTACTGCCATCTTTTTATATGACAGCAGCATTACTGCCATCTATTCATATGGCAGCGGCATTACTGCCATCTTTTCATATGGCAGCGGCATTACTGCTATCTTTTCATATGGCAGCGGCATTACTGCTGTCTATTCATATGAAAGTGGCATTACTGCTGTCTATTCATATGGCAGCGGCATCACTGCTGTCTATTCATATGAAAGTGGCATTACTGCTGTCTATTCATATGGCAGCGGCATTACTGCTATCTTTTCATATGGCAGCGGCATTACTGCTATCTTTTCATATGGCAGCGGCATTACTGCTGTCTATTCATATGAAAGTGGCATTACTGCTGTCTATTCATATGGCAGCGGCATCACTGCTGTCTATTCATATGAAAGTGGCATTACTGCTGTCTATTCATATGGCAGCGGCATTACTGCTGTCTATTCATATGGCAGTGGCATTACTGCTATCTATTCATATGGCAGCGGCATTACTGCTGTCTATTCATATGAAAGTGGCATTACTGCTGTCTATTCATATGAAAGTGGCATTACTGCTGTCTATTCAAATCGCAGCGGCATTACTGCTGTCTATTCATATCGCAGCGGCATTACTGCTGTCTATTCATATGAAAGTGGCATTACTGCTGTCTATTCATATGGCAGCGGCATTACTGCTATCTTTTCATATGGCAGCGGCATTACTGCTATCTATTCATATGGCAGTGGAATTACTTCTGTCTATTCATATGAAAGTGGCATTACTGCTGTCTATTCATATGGCAGCGGCATCACTGCTGTCTATTCATATGAAAGTGGCATTACTGCTGTCTATTCATATCGCAGCGGCATTACTGCTGTCTATTCATATGGCAGTGGCATTACTGCCATCTATTCAAATGGCAGCTTTATGAATATCACTGTACACACACAAAAAAATATTCAGAAACGCTGACATGAGCATGTCATGTGATGGAATGTTATAAACTGTTATGTCAAACACCTCAAGAATAACGTTAAGAGCATGCGCATTGACTGGTAGAGAAGGTGAAATACAACGGAAGGAAAAATAACAAAATTTGTCAAGTTCTGAAACAAAAAAACTACAAACACAAGGATTCACATGTGTGCACTGGTGATGAAGAGGAACTACTGTTTAAGGTTACACTTCTTGAATACAAAGTGTTTGCCCAGGTCTTATCCACAAATCTCAGTTCTCAGTGTGCTTTGTAGTGCTAGAGCACTAGACTCAGGAGCAGTACAATCCATAGCATATTCTGGCACCTCCGCACGAGGGTGTAATAATAAATCAAACCGAAATTAAAATGCAAACACATTACCAAATAAAAAATTATAGACCACAAAGTAACAGCCTCATCAGCAGCAATGATAAACAAGCTGTAGCGCATTCATAACACAAACAAACCTGCAATGGATATGCGCAATTTCATGATTGATATGAGGGTTTTCAAAAACATGCATTTTTCCTGTCCAGAGTTGTAAATTTCTCCACTCTGGAGGGTGATTTCAAAAAGCTTCATTTTTTTGCTGATCTAAAATGTTGTTTTGTGTAGAAGGGAGGCCCAAACACCACCGTATACATGGATGGGGCCTTATACACCCTGTCCTGTTTACTTCTTATGATAAACCAGTGTTGCATAGCCCGCAGTTGCATAGCCCGCATTTGCATACTGAAAAATGATTGGCTCTTAATATCTATGATGCAATAACACTTGCTTGTCACAACAACACTATTAACTGATTTTCCACTTTAAATTCCTCCAGCATTAATAGTACTTAAATAAATTATTTGTTTGAAATTATTCCGCAACCTCATCATTTACAGTAAAACGTACACACAAAGCTAAACCACATACAGTATACAGTATGTGCATGATACAGTGATCACAAGAGTAGTTCAGATGTGAAACGGGAATACAAGTCTCTTTTGTCTGAGCAAATTGGTGAAAGAATTCTGTTTGTGATTTTAAAATACTGCTCTAGTAGAAGTATTTAACCTCATAAAATCCCAGGACCTGTAAGTGGGTCGTGTGTGTGTGTGTGGTGTGTGTGTGTGAGTTGAGCAGTGCATGTGATAATGCCAGTGTGCGCCCCCGGAGGCACACATGGAAACCATGACTCAAGGACAGCCTACCACACAGAGTGTGTGTACGATACACACACTCAGTTGCTCACCATCACATGGCTTTTATCCTTTAGTCACACTAATATTCCTACCTGTGTACACACACCACACCTGCATATGATCCTCCAATCATTAGAAGGAGTTGACTTTTGTTTGTATTGCTAATAATTGTGATTGTGAGATATAAAGTATTGAGCATATGGGAATTTGATCTATATTGAGTATTTTGAGTATTGTTAAAAATGATTGCGTCATAAATTCAATATATGGAATTCATATGTGGATTTTTATTTATTTATTACCGATTTTCTGAGCTAGCTAGCTAACATAAGATGATTTCTAAGAGGACTCTATAAACGATAAATGCTTATTCTTATTTAATATTATATATAAAAATATTTATTGCTAATACTAGCATCAACTAGCTTGATCAGTCATAACTGTTGATAATTTCACTGGAAATGTTAGCTACAGTAGCTGGGTAACTCAAGCTAGCTTGAAGTGCTCACTTCTAACACTAGCCAACTAGCTAACATTAACTACCTTGACTGTTTTCATAATCATTCATACTTTCAGTGTGTCAATGTTGGCTAGCTAGCTAACTCAAGATAGCCTGACAGAATTTTTGAAAGGAATTAAAGTATATGCATAAATGTTGATAATTTTATTGGTAATTTTAGCTAGCTAGCTAACCTATGCTAGCCTGAAAGGATTTCTGAAAGGAGTTTGTAATGATAATTTATAATATTTATAATTTTTTATTTCAAGTTAACTTAAAAAAAAAAACCTGACAGGATTTCTGAGAGAAGTCAAATTTCCAGATGTCAAACAATGTTCACTTTTAAAGCTAGCCAGAAAGCTATCATGCATTAACCTGACAGGATTTCTGAGAGTTTTTTTTTTTTTTTACACAATATTCAATGCTAATGTTAGCTGGATAGTTAATGGAGTGCGAAAAGACCCTTCTCAGTAAGACAGACCATGTAAATGATTCTAACTCCTCTGCTCTTTTTCTTTTTGTCTATTTTTACACAGAAACAAAAACAGAACTGGAGGAGCTGATGACAGACATCAAGAAGCTGGCTAACAAAGTGCGCTCCAAGTTAAAGAGTGAGTCCTTGCTCTTCAGATCTAATCACAACACTGTTTAATTTAAAAAAAAATATGCTCAATTCTATTCATAACGATAAATAAACCCTTTGCCTTTCTCCTTCCGCTAAATCTGAGACATCCGAGACTAGAATGCTTCCCTGTCGGTACTGATCGAGGCATCGGCTCTTATTGTCACCGCGATAGCTGTGACTACTGAGTAATGAATAGTTAACGTGAGGGTGGAGGCGCTGCCTCCTAATGTATTTCAGTCTCTAGCCTCCACAGCACAGCTGCAGCCATATGACAGGCTAATGAAAGAGCTGATTGGTGGAGGGAGTGAGACACACAAACGGGCACAGGGGTGCAATGGATGAGAGATGGCAGGAACCACATGGGGATATTTTCCCTGTTCTGTCTGGTTTCATTTATTAGGCCAGTCAAGCAGAGAGAAATTCGCACACGCACACAGACACACATGGAGTGTGATGATCTGTGCAGCAATACTACTTCCTGTTGTGTTCGTCTGTTGTTATTCTGAGAAAGTGTGTGTCTGTCTTTGCACAGTTGGTGTCAGTTACTATGTATTGTTAGCAAAGAGGATTTAACAGTTATCTCATTCCAGGCTTTTTTTTTTGTCTCAAATGTTTTCAGCTTTTTCCTTTGAAATGAATTAGGTGTGAAAATTCACAGTATGATAACCGTCCAAGCCAAGACGATGGTTATCTGTTTAGCTTCAGGGACGATGGCAGCCCGAGAACACAATCACTGATCATCATTTCCTTGTATTGTTTTCTTTTGTACGTTTGCTCACTTTTAAAAGAAAAATAAATAAATAATTTCAAAGGCTGCACTTGTTAATATTAAGTTAATAATAAGTATTTTTGTGACTGCTATTATCTATGCAGGTATAGAGAAGCACCAACATCTACACTTTAGCTGTAGTGTTACATTTTTGTTTACCATTTGTTATAATAATACAGGAACAATGATATCAGAACAAAGGGTGGATCAACTCCATATTAATTCCCATGCATTTAGAATGGGTACATATGGGTCTAATGGTCAGTTGTCCACATACTTTTGGCCATACAGTGTACTTTTGTCTTGCATTTCAATGAATGTGGGACTGTCGTGTCTTTGGACAAAAAACAAAAACGGAGCCAATCGTTATAAAGAAGTGGTCCCAGTGTAATAATGGCAATTCCGGGTCTTTCCAGCAAATCAGATCATTTGACTTGGCGCACCAACAATTCAACTCAAAAACAGTTAATGACCTTTTTTCCTTAAACTGGACAAAGTATGACTTAATAACATGTCGTTGTTCTTCTTTGCTGAACTAAATCTGAAATCAACTCATGAAAATCGTCTCTTTTGCAAAAAAACAAACAAACAAAAACAAACAAAATTTCACACATTTTATGCATTTCGTAAAATGTTTTTCGATAATTCATAGCAAGGCTCTACAATTGTGCAGTGAAAAAAAGCAGTAAGCATCCCTGCACTGGTATTGTGCCATCGTGTCTGCTTCATTAAGAAGATTTCTTTCTGTTTATCCTGACAGTTGATCTCCTCCCACAATGCGCTCGCCTCGTTCACACAGCTGAGAGTCAAACATGCGTCTAACCGTTCATGCAAATGAACAAACTCCTCAGATGTTGAAAAGAGGTTTCCATGGAAGCGTTTAAGTGGTTATCGAAGATAAATGAATAAATAAAGAACGTGTAATGACAGAGTAGGTAGATATATGGGGGGGGGGGGGGGGGGCACGTCTCACGTACAGTATGCAAGTCAGCTCTCAATGCTCAAAGAGTAATATCCTTTGTATGTGTTTTTAAAGTTATTGGGCTTTAGATTACACCATGTGTCCTGTCAAGAAGGCTTCTAACTGCAATAAATAAATATTAACCTCAACAACTTTGATAGCAGTCTCCAGCATTGTATTAGTGTGTGATTAAAAATAAAAAAAAGAATACAACTGCGAAGCTCCTGGCTATATACATTTGCATACTCCACTTTGAGAACCACCGACTGAAAGCTCTTATGTGCGCCTGTCAGGGCTGGATTTACTTTTGTCGAGTATTTTTTTTCGCTGTCACATCACTTCTGTGTCAGCTGTTACGAATAGAAATGTTCTCAGTCATGCGTTTGCATGTGATTTAGAGATTTAGAGAAGCTGTAATTGTTGAATGGATTCCTGGAGGCAGGGACGACTGATGATCCTCCTGAATTCATTAAAAATCTGTATGCTATTAAGCAAGTAAGGAAGTAATACATAACAGGGTGTGCCGTTATAGGAAAATAATCAAAGACTGGTGTGACCAGACACGAAGGCGGAGTTACTGTTACCACCAGGAAGTCGATCATTTTCCTGTTGTAGCATGTCAGGTGTTTTATTTCTCTTATACCACAGAAATTTGGCAATGTTAATCATTTCTCTTTATTAAAGAATGACATGTGTTGTTAAGTTTAATGTTGTGGAACGTTTGCGAAACCAACATGCTAGTTCCTGTTCTCACTTCATTATAACAGCTAGACGCAGTCATTCCATTGATCACCAGTGTGTTTAGCTTAGCGTTTTACTCTTACAGTGTGTTGATACTGCAGACTCCGTCCGAAACTGTTCAATAAACATCTCATCACAGAACTTTACCATATCGACAGTTTTTTAACGATGGAAGTTTTAATCCGTTAATATGGGGTGTCTGCTATATAAAGCCCTGGGTAAGTCGAAAACATCAATCGACACCTTCTGACCAATCAGAATCAAGAATTCAGCAGCACAAGTGGTATACGTATCTGATAATGCACTTCGAGATGTACACTAAAGACGTCAAATGTACTCCCCTTGAATGAATGTGCAGACAACACCCAGAGCTTTCCCAAGGTCCCTCAATTCGGTGACATTCTGCTCTAGTGGTTTTCCACACGGTTGTCTCCTGTGAGGAAAGACACTCTTGAGCTGACATTTGAGTCATGTATGAGCTTGTCTGACCTTTCGAACATGTTCAGAGCCACCTCCATTTAAGAACAAGCAACATAGCAAGCGCATGCCATGCTCACTCACATATACACACAGTGACATGGCTAACATTTAACCACTGCTGTGCCAAAAACAGTCACTGCCATGGAAGTACTCCATTACTCCTAACCGATGATTGGTTGTGTGATGACAAGAAAGGACACTAAGAACAAGAGAAGGAAGTATGGGGCAGCAAGTTGGTGATCGTCACAGATTCACAGTTCCCATGCGGCAAGCAGTTTTATTTTGGTACTAGCTCAACCCTTCGTAATGTCATCGGTTTGTTCCACAATTGTGTGCGCCTGTTCTGCGTTTACTACAAGATTAGCGGCAAGGCAGTGTAGTACGGAAAGACCAGCACCATTATTGCCAGAGTTGCTGCTCCACCTCTGATGAAGAAGTCATAGCGTCATCCTGACTCTAGCAAGGATGTCACTGCACTGCTTCCGATGAAGATGTCGTCACTCCACCACCTGCCTCTGGCGAGGACGTCGTCGCTCCTCCTCCACCTGTGGATATTGTTGCTACTTTTGGAATAAACACAGAAGAGGTCCACACAATTGGGAAACAAACCAATCAGGACTACAGCCAGAGACAGGACCAAAACAGTAACCAAGACAAAATACAGAAAGCTAACATCAGGTTGTGTGTATTGTCTATATACTGTATGTGTTCGAACACATTAGATTAGAGACTTTCTCACATCTAAATGATGTGACGTAAAATAATTACAAGCCCATACCTTCAGCATTTCCTCCAAAGCCATGCATGCAAATCACATACACTTGTATGTGAATGCTTGTATGCTAGTGTATGCCTTCTTTGTATTTTCTCTTATTTACAGAGCCTGGGATGCCACGGGAAATAGAACAGTGTTGATATAGTGCACCATTGACACCTAGATGATGTACTAAGTGTGGATCATTGACAAAAAAAAATGTCATTTAAGTTTTTAAAAATGGGACCTTTTGCTCATTTGGAGATACCGCATGGTACATCTTAGTGTTCGAGATGAAAGGGTGCAAATCAAGCACAATCAAGCACAACATACTCAAGTACAAAGTGTAG
Organism: Ictalurus furcatus; assembly: GCF_023375685.1. Lineage (NCBI taxonomy): Eukaryota > Metazoa > Chordata > Actinopteri > Siluriformes > Ictaluridae > Ictalurus > Ictalurus furcatus. Next base: position 4,312,178 of record NC_071274.1, read on the forward strand.
TGTGTAGATTATAGAGCAGAGTATGACATTTAAGCAACTAAATTTTCCGTGTAAGCACTGCTGCAGTTTCATCAAATATTGCGGAAAGTGTTTTGAGTTCAAATCTCTGACCACGCCGGCAAAAATTAAGACTTGAAGCTAGATGTCAAGTCATTGACTTATCTTATCTCATACTGTGTCTCATATCTTATATCGTATATTGAGTGCGCGGTGTTTTTCTCCCAGGTATCCAGCAGACCATCGAGCAGGAGGAAGGACAGAACAGGTCTTCAGCTGATTTGAGGATACGGAAGACACAAGTGAGTGAGCTTGACCAATGCTACTTTAGACACAAACCCAGGGCTAGACTGGAAGTACTGTGATACGTGTATGTGACATAAAATGATGGTTTTGCCATTATAATAATGCGTAATAATGCAAACGCAAAAATAACACGTACGATCATGGCATTAGTGTGTGTGGATTTGATCTTAGAATGAATAGATGAATACGGTTAGAATGAATAAATTACCAAGGGTTGTAGGTACAGTTAGGTGATATCCAGTCTAATCAACTCACTTCCTTTTAAAAGCAGAGTGTTAAAGCTGGCGACATTAGATTAGCTGATTAGATTTCACTTCACAATATATTTAATAGTATATTAATTACAAATAAGGAATTTGATAAGGATCTTGTTTTAAATTTAAAAAAAAATACAAGAAGCATAAAAATTTGTGGCTTTAAATCAATCTTTCCCCCTACCTCTGTCTTAAGTTGTACTAAATCACGCAGACGTTCATCATCATTAAACTTAAATTAGATGCACGAAATTGAACCAGCCTTATTAAACTATAAAATCGCTGCGTATTTTTTTATTACTGCATCAATAAAATATCAAGCTTCTTCCATGAAGTGCAATACGAGGCCGTAACTCGGTATCATTTCGTATACCGAGCAGGCTCTGCCGGTGGTATAGCACTCAATGACATTTTCACCTGCATGAAAATAGAGCATGTAGAGCTTGTAGTGTAGATAAAGTGCTGAATTTATTCTCATATCAGTACAAGGACATTTCACGTTTTGACGTTTATGATCCCTCCATTTGCTTTTCCTAGCACTCCACTCTGTCACGTAAATTCGTGGAGGTGATGTCCGAGTACAACGCGACGCAATCGAGTTACCGGGAGCGCTGCAAGGGCCGGATCCAGAGACAGCTGGAGATCAGTGAGTGCACATACAGCTAAAACTATTTACTGTAGATGAATAGACACGTAATGACAAGAGGAGGAAGAGTCAGGAAATGTTGGGGATTGGGAGGACATGACAACATTCTTACAATAACGGCGAAATGTTCGGTATCAGTATCTTGTCTCATTTTTTTCCCTCCATCATGCGGATTCTGTCTGACTTTCACCAAAATCCTAGCGCATCACGTTCAATTGATACATCTGTGGAAGTGCGTTTTTTAGCCTTGCGTGTGGTATGAGGACAAATTTATCAAATAGAACACATAGGAAACATAATTATTGTCGAATCACATTTAATAATAATAATAATAATAATTCAAGTCAATTTTATTTGTATAGCGCTTTTAACAATGGACTGCTTTACAGAAATATATAAACACAGGATTCAGATTTTAAGTGTGTGGATTTATCCCTATTGGGCGAGCCAGTGGCGACGGTGTCGAGGAAAAACTCCCTGAGATGATATGAGGAAGAAACCTTGAGAGGAACCAGACTCAGAAGGGAACCCGTCCTCATCTGGGTAATGACGGATAGCGTGACAGTAAAAGAAAGTTCATTATGGACTGTAGAAACAGTCTATTTCAATAGTCTTTTTAGTAAAATACAAAAAATGTATTATGCGGAAGGTGTGGGAGCTCCGCCTTCCAGCGATTTTCATTGGTGGACGTGAATAATCAATTCCAGACGTTTCTGATCCCTAGCTTGATCTGATTGGCTGCTGACTGAGAGTCAGATCTGCTCTCAAATCGAGTTGAACATGACAGTTGTCATGAAGTTATCGACAATATTGTAATCCACATGAAATGCTCATATTAGTAAACTGATTTTCACCAAGCTCTAGTAGTTGCTCTAAAAAGCTCTAAAAGTTGTTCTGGTGTGTGAGCTCCTGAGTCTAGCTTAGCTAGCAAAAGTTAATCTTGATTTGTCTACTGAAGATGCAAAGATAAATATAGTGCGCATTTAATAGGTTTTAAACATATATCTCAATTTTTACTAGCGGCCTCGTGATTCGCTGAGATAGTGCAATGATGATAACGTGTTAAAGGACGTGAATAAATTCTACTTGTTATTCTACTTGGTATCCACCTGACAGTATATTACTCATGATCTATTCATTAACTGGAGTAAAATTAACGGGAAAGGTTAGCATCGCATACGGTCCTGAGACGTTTAATTGGAATCTGAACTGAATCTAGTTAATCAAATACTGTAGGATTAGTTTAGTATCGGGTCCGACATGTATCTTCTGTGTCTTATTACAGGCAGAGCTTTCAAATCCCTAAACCAATCAATGTCATGGCATGGTTCATTAATCTGATTGGTCAGGTATTAGACAGTGTTTATGGGCTCTCTTTAGGGGTGCAGTGGAAAAATGCTAATCTGCCTCGACCTGGCTGGCAGGCTTCAGCGTGCAGGCTGCAGCAAGCAACCCCAGGCTCTTAGTGCCTTCCGTCTGCTCTTTCACGAGCACCAGGGGGCTGAACATACTTCGTTTGTGCTGGAATTGATCGAACTCTCAGACAGCGTGGCTTTTGTCAGCTTTTATTTAAAGACTGTGTGTAAGAATTGGTGTTAAGAATTGTAAGGACTTTGGTGTAGAGTGTGCCATTCATTCTCAGGGTTGCACTAGCTAGGTCTTTGAGTTCACATACACAGACACACACACACACACACACACACACACACAGCAGGTTGAGGCGTTGGCACTAAAGTCACCAGCTGGTCTGGTCATTGGAAAAACTGACCACAATTCAATGGCGGCAAGGAAGTTGAGGAAGTGAAGAGAAAAATTAGATCATTGTGTGTGTGTGTGTGTGTGTGTGTGTGTGTGTGTGTACATACATACATACATATATGTATATATATACATATACATATAATTATCTAATTGTATATATAGAGTGCCCTCCACTAATATTGGCACCCTTGGTATATGTGAGAAAAAAATATAAACCTGTGATTTGAATTACAGCACTGGTACTACTGACAAAAAAAATAATCAACAATCGGAATCAATAATTCAACAGTGCTTTTCCAAATATTTTGCTCATGGCTTTCCATAATGTTTTGTTTGCGAAAATGAGACATGCCTTGTTTGGGGCAAAATTTGTAATAAATTTTGACGTCTGAATACTGACTATTCACACTTCCCTCTACCCAGCCTTGTCATTATTCAGCATATCCCGATGAGAATATTTAAAGCATTATAAATTTTAATAAGAGACATGCACCACTGAAACAGAGTCTATTCTACAGTGGCGTGCGGGCTTGCTGGAACCAGGACCTTCCCCCGGCTCTGTGTTAATTAACTCTGCTCTGGCTCTGCTAGACATTTCCACTGATGTAACCTCAGTGTTCTAATTTTACACACACTTACCGAGCTAAATACAAAGCTGAACTTGTGGAAAACCTTTAGGCGAGCACCTGTTGGTTTTGAAAAAAAAGGTTTTTGCTCGTACATTTGCTTGTACGTCTTCACATGGCACTCAGTGACGCGAATGATAGCACTGCTGTTTGTTCACTGAAGGTCTGGGCCTTATCAGGGCGAGCAATTGCGTCATCAGGCCGTGAAATGTGCACCTTGTTATCGTAATAATTGTGGAAGGAGGATGAAGGGAAATAAAAATGTGGCGACTTTAATATTCACCCCGAATGATTTTTATGCATGGATCCCTCTGGCATTCAAATAATATTGAAGCCAGATTGCGTTTCTACAGAGAGCAAAATACTCCAGCGAACACACAATTACGAGGACTCTAGGGTTATAACAAAGCAAATCAATTGCAGACTAGAGCTCTCATTCCTAGAGCAACTTCAATTAAAATACCATCCCAGTGACGGATGGATTTAATGGATCTCAAAGTAATCGAGTTCCTTTATGCCAAACCAAGGTGTATGCATTTGAAACCATTTTCGGACCATTTCCACGAAGTAGGAATGCAAGCGAATATGAATACATTATATGGACAGATAATGGCTTCTAAACAGATATGAATAGGACACACTATTCATTTATATTTTTATTTATTTATTTATCGGTGAAAGCTTGCCAGAAAGGTTCTCAAGGCATCTAGGCATCTGATTGAGACTGGAGGTGTGCTTCTAGACTGGGTTCTCTCTGAATACAACGAAAAAGTCATGGGAGCAGGAGGTTTTTACTCCTATGAGGGTGTGATTGAGCAGTCAGATGGGAAGCTTGTGGAACAAAGAAAGACCACGCAGCAATCCTTAGTAAATGCCTGGTCTGGGTTGCGGTTTGCAGTTGCATTTTGTAGTTGAGACCAATTATGAACCCGAGTGATGTTGCTGAGGTTGAGGAACTGTCAGAGACAGGAATCCCACACCATGCTGATAGAGCTGGTATTTCTACCTCTGGGTTTTCCAGTGTTTTCCAGTATTTCCAGGGTGTAGGGTTGTAGGGTTCATATATATATATATATATATATATATATATATATATATATATATATATATATATATATCATCCAATTTAGCCCACACCCACTGTAGATTTAAATCTAAATACAGACACAGATAGGGATGTTGCATCACACCCTTAATAGAAAGTCACAGACATTGTACGTGGTTACAACAACAGGATATTGTTGTGCACATTAGGATGGCCAGTATGGCATAAATAGACACTTGCAAACGTTTTGGCTGTTGCACCATGTTTAACGTTCCAAGTCTGTGTAATGCAGCGAAATGTTGCGAGACAAAGTGTGAACGATGGTGCAAGTTGAACCTGCTGAAAGCTCATCACTCCATTTTAATGATATGGCTGAATTAAGGAACCAATCGGGTTCCCCTGGTTGACGTCTCCATAGCAACGCACTGGTGTCTCACGGTCCTCCTAAATGAATGGCAAACCATTAAATGGTGTGTGTGTGTGTGTGTGTTGGGCTTATGCAGTGTAGGCGTATGTGTATATGGTGTATGGAAGGTTTATTTTACAATGAAATTCTGAGCTGGCATTTTTAGTTTCAACTTCTTTCATTTACACGTTGGTGAGTTTTCACTTTGGTTAACGGTTTCATACATTACCCACAACGCTTTTCAGCTACCAGCTGATAATGCAGCCAGTGGGATTTCTCTCTCTCTACTTACAGAGAGCGATGCAGCAGTGCTTTACTCCTTCAGTCTGTCCAGCTCTCTCACTTATTCATCTGTACACTCAAACAGATTCGCGCCCAAAGCTTCAACTTTCAAGCTAATCCTGCCGTCAACAACATCACGCTTGCCATCTCGTAGATCGCTAATTAGCCAAGCCGAGTCCTATAGCTGCACTGCATTCTGGAACTTTGAGTCTCCATTACTTCTATGTTGGATTTTTTTTCATTAATGATGTGGTGTGTGAAAAGATGCTTGCTTCATTTTAACTGCGCTAGCAACGTCAGACAACCGCTAACTTCTCACAGGAATAATGAAAATACAGTACCAATCAATAAATTAGCACCAGACACATGACTAAACTCATACTTCAATATAAACATATTTAATGTGCTTCCATGTGGGACTTATGTCGTTATTACATTATTACACCCTGTTTAAAATATTACCCTGAGCTGCTTTGTGGCTAGTACTTAGCACTTAGCACATGTGCTTTCCAGTATATCAGAATGTGCACAAGCAGTGTATGTGAGTGTGAATGTGTCTATATGTACACGTGCATCCTCCAGCGTGGGTAGACTGCCTTCGCTGGGCTGCTTAACAGCTTTTTCTCCAGCACTAATTGCTGCTCATTTGCTCGTCTCCACAGTCGTGAGGGCTTTCCACCTCTGCATACTCTGCATCTCTGCCAACACCCCCAACACCCCCATTCTCCTCCCTCCATCCTGTCCCACATGAGATTCTTCCATCCTAATTATGGAGCATCCCACATGCACTGCTGCTGTTGCTTAATGGTTGTGTTTAGCCTTTATCGAAACCCCCCCCCCCCCCCCAACCCCAACACACTTAAACTATCACGCTTTGGCAGTCGCTCTCACTTGACGCACAAGTACATCACGTACCTTTATTCAAATGCTTTTACTCGTCCTCTTTCCCACAATCGCATACGTCTTCACCAAGCGCACTGTGTGTAATTGCTCGGCTAATGTCAGAGGACAGTTGGTCTGCAGCTTTTACCCGCTGTGACTGACTTAAGATCATAACGCGTCAGGAGGTGGTCTAATGGAGCTGCACTTTGTCTAATAGAACCTTAGACATCAACTAATTTGTTCTTCTATGATCTCATAGGTAGTTTTTGACCACTAAAAGCCACGAGGCAGGGGTAGGTGGGGGTTAGGTGGGCTGCTAATACACTGAACATAGCACTCTTTTTTTTAAAAAACAACAACAACAACTTATTATTATAAAAGAATACTTATTTTAAAAAAATGCATAGTAGTGATGCTAATAATGATGAAATGGGGTTATAATCTTGCTAACCAGCCTTTGTAGTAAATTTAATTCATTGTTAGCAGCAGTGGGGAAAAAGATTCCTTTAAAAACGTTGTATTTTGTTTTGTTTTTTTTGTTTGTTTTCTTTTTTTTATTATCATTATTAAGTATGCCATTATCTTAAAACAGTCTCACTCAAAAAAAAGTAAATGTGTTTTTAAGCATGCTATCAGCCCTGTATCAGGTAACTAGCTAATAGCCTCTCTGTGAAATGCTGGATTATTTTATCTTATTTTCTTCTTAATACATATTTGTATACATTTCTAGGAGCTATGACCGACCATACTAGTTGCTCTTTATGCTTAGCAACACTAGCCAGTTAGCTCTGAAGCTAATTTTAACACCCTGTTGCCTACTGTAGATAGCTCCTAGCTACTCCAGTGTCAGTCCTTAACTTAGCTAGCTTAGCAAGATTTTATAGCAAGCTGACACTAGTTAACTGACTTTTGTGAACTTTTTATATTTTTCTAATGATGGAAAAATGCTTTAACATTTATTTCAGCATGGCCTGTATGTAAGACAACTGTGTGATACCACATATACTGTAAGTAGCATAGTGAGAGAGAGTGGATTAGCATGATGACAGCTGTCTATGGAGCGGTCGGCTCAGTCTCGCTATCTGTCTTAGTATTCGAGGCAGTTTATCCCTGGCTCAAAACTGAGGAAATTTGGCTCAAACTCACGTTGTTTTTTTTTTTGTGATTGTAATGGCAGTTATTGACATTCTGTGTTTTGTACATTTTGTAAAGTCACATAGCTAATCGTTTTCTTCATTGATTTCTTTAACCTCTGGCAAAGATACCCTTGAGTACTTCCTGTCAGATCATATGAAAAGTCACGTGGTTGGTTCAAAATGTCAGTCAAAGGGCCTGTACTTGTGAAAGCAGGCAATTCTTAGCCATGTTTACTGATTAAACGTACCAGACTGTCTAGAGAAAGCTAGACCTCTGGCTCCAAGACTAGCCACAAGTCATTTAAATGTAATTGGATGTGTTTGGGCAATTTTGGCTCAGATTCCAAATGCTGTAAAAAACAAAACAAAACAAAAAAACCTTAAATGAAGCAGTTGGGCCGTTTTTGGTTTACAATACACTTGCTGTTGACACAACTGACCTTTATGTGCTTGCTTTATTTAACCCTGCTATCAGCTTTGACACCGAACAAGGGGACTAATATAAACAAGACAGATTGGATAAGAAGTGATATATGAGTCATGGTATAGAAAAGGAGAATGAATGAACGAGAAGGAGACCATGTCTGTATATGGTCATCACTCGATTTGCAGAGGCTTGTGGGAATGAGAAAGACAATCTATCCTGGGTGCGACCTTGCTACCCCCTCTCTGTCCCGGACTCTGGTTATCGTATACACTGTGTAATCTAATCAGAACAGCTTGTCTGAAATGGACACATAGATCACTGTGCAGCCATCACTCACTGAACGAGATAAGTGCCCTAATTACTGACGGTCAAGGGCTCAGTACACAGCACAGCACAGCACAGCACCTCTGGCCTGAAGGGTTGCCATAGCAAGGTGTTCTTTTTCCATAATAATGCAAGCATAAAGTTCGGTTGGAAAGCTATTTTTCATCTAATGCAAATGTCATTGGAAAAGGGGGCCATTATTTATGTGCATGAACCTGTGGAGGGTGATAAAAGTCCAACCAATAGTCTGGTCTTGAGTGTCTGAAAAGGTCAAATTGTTTTTATGTTGAATTTTTTCCCTTTGGCATATCCATTTGTTTTTCTTCTGGATGTCCATCAGAGTGTTTACACACACACACACACTGAGTCATCGAGACCAGAGCAGCTGAGCCTGCAGGGAAGCTGTGTACAAATGTCATAGTTGAGCTGCATCAGTATTCAGGCCATGAACACAGTCATCATCCCCTGACCTCCAAACACCATCAGTCGCCATCACCATATCCCTTCGTTCCATCTCTCATCTCTCTCTCTCTCTCTCTCTCTCTCTCTCTCTCTCTCTACATCCTCCTCGCTGCCTTTCTTCCACGCTCTCTTCTCTCACCTATATCATAGGCAATATTTCACTCTTATCTCAGGGTAATCGCTGTCTATGATAAGAATGTGAACCCCATCCTCGTCCTATTCCTTCCTCCTCCAGGACTTGCCTACTGCATATAAACATACGGCGGTAGAACACACGCATATGCACTCACCGTCCACTTTATTAGGAACACCTGTACTGTACACCTGTACATCATTATCAGAATAGGGCAAAGAGGTGATTTCCCCTTACTTCGACCTTGGTGCTAGACCAAGGGTGGTTTGAGTATTTCAGAAACTGCTGGGATTTTCACACACAACTGTCTCCAGCGGTTGGAAAACCCAAAACATCCTGTGCGCATCTGTTTTGCAGGCGGAAAACCCATCTCGTTGATGAGAGGTCAGAGGAGAATGACTAGACTAGCCCAGACTGACTAGAAAGCTACGGTAACTTAAATAACCACTCTTAACAGCCGTGGTGAGCTGAAAAGCATCTCCGAATGCAGATGGTTTGACACGGATGAGCTACAACAGCAGAAGGCATTTAAAAAGAACAAGCATTTAATTATTATTATTTTATTTTTTTTACGTCTATTAGTGAAAATACTTACGGATAGTGTTCATAGGGCTGCGTGAAACCTACTTAAGCCGTTACTGACATTATATTAACCACCAATAGCATATTCAATATTCCAATAGGCAACAAGTTGACATAACACCCGAGTCAAGGGGGTTTTTTTTCCTTTCTTGACATAAGGTTGTTATGAAATGTCATGACGGCTGACATTGTATGTCAGTGAATGCCTGTTATGTAAGAGTCACATAATGGGCATGATGCAGCACATCAAACACCAGACCTGTTCTTATTTAGGATCTGAAAGTTAAGTACATAAGTGTCATGACAGTGTCGAGACAAGTCTTATAAGCAGAAATATGCTGATTACTTAAGTAATGACTAGAGAAAACATACATAACTGAGTTATTAGAGTTTTATGACTGTTATTGTCAAATCCTTTACTATGTCGCAGTGTTATACAGCAGGTTTTCACACCGATGTTTCCACCAAGTGCCACTCTCTGGAGACATGCAACGCATCTTCTGTTAACCTTTGTACTATGTACAATTTCACCTTATAACCATTCTATGTCTATGACATACCAGCGGTGGGCTGGGAAACAGTGCTACGTAGTTGTCATTAGCTCTAACATAAGTTGGAAAGCAGAAAGTTAGCCAAGAAACTAAACACATGACATCTCAAAATATGAAAGTAGTCTTTACGCCTGTTGTAATAAACCATTATGTCAGTTTACGTCGGTTGTGTAGGTGTTGTGTAGCACTATGAATATGGCAAAAAATGATAAAGAATCCACCATGGTAGTTGATTCAGACCACTGACAGGCATTATTATAACAAGGCACAATCACACACACCTACACACACACACACACACACAGAGCGGTGAGAGGAGTATTTGCATTCCTCCAAAATCAACCCGCTGATAATTCAGTGCTGTTTGTCAAGCCGAAACTCCTCCATTTCTGACACTGCAAGCTAACAACCTCCCTCACATGCCCTCCAGGGCGCTAAAAATGAATTCGAAACACCTTGAAGTTTTGTGATAATTAAACCAAAGACTACAGAAAGCCCAGACAGATTCTCCCTGGGAAAGCTATTTCTGGAGCTGTTTTTAAAGACAGTTGGTACTCTTCCAATGGCAACAATCTGTGATATAACGCTGATTAAAGTAGTGGAGAAAAACTGGGAACAGCTTGGAGGGTTGTTGTTGTTTTTTAACCATTTTAGATCCATTACATCTCTCCCAACCTGTTTATATATTTTTTTCTAAACATCCATTAAACATTATACACAGTTTTGGACTCCTCACCCATCAAGCGATGATTTATCAATGTTCAGTTGTATAACTATGATACATTTCTGAGCTAAGCCCACTGTGCCGTTCAGTGCCATGTTTTGGTTGCTCGGAAACCTAACGCTCACCTAGTTTGCTAGTTATGTAAGTGCCTCGATACAGACGGAAGGTTCGTTCACACGTAAAGCGGCTCGCCGAGATCGTTCGTTTTCAACGAGAGCTGGCGACTCTCGGCAACACGAGCGACATCGATGTGGGCGTGTCTGGCGATGCAAAAAAGTTGAGAAAACTTTAACTTTAGGCAAATTTGGAGCGACTTGTCGCAGTGACTACCAGTGGGAGAAGACAGTAGAGCACACGTGATCCGCGCTATGAAAAGAGCGATTCTGTCCTCAAATCATACCTAAAATATATTTTTTAATCTGTCTAGAGTGTTTATTTTCTCTTTGATAGGTTTAACATGACTGTTACTTATCGCAGGAGAATTTTAAGCCTACACCTTTTTTATTCACACATATCTGCCTGTTCCAGATTCTGAAAAAGTTATCTGTTCATGCTAATTAATCCAGCTAATAAAAGAACAATTAAAAAAAAAAAAAACCTTCTACCATCAACCAGCGAGATGTGTGTAGCTCTTAATAAGTAGCACATGCTATAGGTACAGCACTGAGGTGCGTCGCAGCAACGTGAAGCACATTACGATTAAACATATCCTTGTACGCAAGTACGTCAATTTTATTTATATAGCACATTTAAACACCGCAAGGCTGACCAAAGTGCTGAGCAGAGTTAGAACAAGCGGAATAGAAAAACAGAATAAAACCACATAGAAAACCGACAATAAAACAATACTAAAATTCAATTAAAACGCCTGGGAGAAAATAAACGCTTTCAGACTCTTTTAAAAAAAAAATGATAATAGAAGGTGCAAGGGGCAGCGCCTGAAAAAGCTCCATCACCCTTAGTTTTTAACCGGGATCGATGGACATAGAAACGAAACCTCAGAAGATCTTACGAACCTGCTAGATGAATGTGAAATAAGAAGATCTTTTGAGATAAGAAGGAGCTTGATCATTAACACCAGAATCTTAAACTGGATCCTAAAATGTTCCGGGTGAAAGTGTTTGTTTTGCAGAAGAAGAAGGAGTAAATTGTGCGGTTTTTTTTCCCTCCTTTCTCTGGTTACATATTGAACATGCTTATAGAAAAAGTATGTTTCCATGGAAATCTGCAGAAAATCTGCTCCCTGAAGGACTGTCTGGAGTGTATATAATTACTTATTTATTTTAAAACCCAAAACATTAAAAAAAAAAAAAAAAAACCCCACCATAGCTGGCTGAAGACTGGATGGGACAGTAACATCTAAAAGTTTCAAATCGTGCTGTTTTGATGTTTATTATCACTGAAAAATCCACAGATTTTTCCACAGAATTCCACAGGATCCACAGAAGGCTTTTTTTTCATTCCGTAATGTTCTCCTGCTGCCTTTGACACGGATTTTTTTGATACACGGATTTTAATACGTAACAGCCCAAGAGCATGACTCTTTTGCTGCATCCACGTTAATCCGGATAGGATCTGCAAACCGCATTTCCGTTTTAAAGCGATCTCCGTCTACACTGGCGTTTTCGAACGTTTTCCAAAAATTGCTCATCCTAAAGACGCTAAAGTGTCTGAAAACGCTAAAAACGTAAGAAGCTTCGGCCTACGTCGTTTTCGTCAGGCGTTTATTTACTTTCTGTCTCTTCGATGTCGAGGAAAAGCAGCAGGTTTTTTTTTTTTTTTTTACAAATGGACAGACAAAGAGGTGGAGTTGTCTCTGCGGGTAACTTTACAAGACTGTAAAGTTGCGAAGGCAGGTGAAAACGTCGTCCTCGTGTTCCAGCGCCGAATAGCAATTGCGAGTGAACATTCCGGGCCCTTTGAAAAAATGCAATCTGAAGGTCGTACAAAAGTGACGTTAATCTTTAACAACGCTCTCAACCCGGATAGCAGGCAGCACAACAACTGCAGTACAACATCCCACACCAGCTTGTTTGTTTTGACTTGACCGCGTCACGTGACTAAAAACGTCACAGTTTTTGAGCATCACCGTTTTATCGGCCCACACTACAACACGGAAATGATGTGTTTTTTGTTTTTTTTTTCAAATTTATCCACTTGGGAGAGCGTTTTTGCAAAAAGCTTCGTTTTGACTGGACAGAAATATCGTCTCAGAGTGGACGGAAGGCCAAAACGTGGAGAAAAAGCTGCGTTTTCTGATTTATTTTGATTCATGTGGACGTAGCCTACGCCATTCTCTCGCGTCTCTCTCACACACTCATACCTGTAATTGAATTAGAGGTGTACATGCAGAGCGCTTCTGCTGTCCTGCGTGTGACGGCGCACCTCTCGCACTCGCACTCCCACACTTCCATTAATTCAGCAACACTCACTAATTAACCTTGAGCTTGGAGAGGTGATTAAAGACTGCAGATGGACCTGTTTAAATATTCAGCGCGCTGAGGTAGAGAGAGATCAAGAACGCCAAGGGACAGACAGACAAATGAGTCAAACTGGGGACTGATTAAGCATATCGATTTACTAGAGGGAGAGATGGGATCAGAAGTATACTTGGTAAATGGTCTGCACTTATATAGCGCTTTTTTAAACCTTAGCGGTTCTACAAAGCACTTTACATTGGTTCACTTTACATTCACCCATTCTCACACACTCACACTCCAGTGGTAGCAGAGCGGCCGTGCAAGCCGCTAACTTGCCATCGGGAGCAACTTGGGGTTCAGTGTCTTGCCCAAGGACAATTCAACATGTGGAGTCACGTGGGCCGGGAATCGAACCACCAACCCTACGATTAGTGGACCCATGTGACCATACTTGACATGTTTCGATTTGGCATAAATGAGAACGAGACCGCATGGAAAACAGAAAGAAGCACTAAGTTTTAGAATTTAGACAATTCTAGACCAAAAAAATAAAAAAGGGAAAAATTGACTATACAATATTCCAGATGTTGCACAATTTCTAGGTGTGTATTTAAGTGTTCTCAGATGTTTGGACCCCACTTGTATATTTAGTGTGCTCTTTGTCTTTTCAGTTCAATATAGTGCCATAGAAGGTAATTATTATTATTTTTTTTAATGTCCTTAAGCAAAGAAAATTACAAGGAGAGTAAATCACCATTTTATTTAAACTGTGTTGTTTTCGTTCGTGTTTAGTTATTTACCCGGTATAATTTTTCTTCTGGCTGATGTTTTGCTACATTATTTCAGCAAAAATTTTCTGACCGTGACCTCAGAAATTTGTCCCTAGTGTAAAAGTGAAGGGCTTTAGTGTTGAAAATTATATTCTCATACGGAAACGGCCAGGTGGCTGGTCTAGACATGTGACAACCCTTTCACCCACAGCTATGTAGCTCAAAAGCTATCTTGTCAGACACACACACACACACACACACATACACACCACACACCAGAGTGAGTGCAGAGTGTGTCTGAGCTCAAATGAGCAGCTCTGGCTGATGTCCTGTGGTGCCATCTCTCTCTGCTGGCATGACCACAGAGCAGTATCTGGCTCTCAGCACTCACTGACCAGCAGGATATCCTTCATTCAAGCCCAGAAGATTTTTTTTACCAGTATGACTCATGTATCAAATTACTTTTAGTGAATACAATCGAATACAAACAAATAGGAAGCTACAGATTCAATACCGGCGTCTTATGTCTTATGTCATGACGTGAATGAGTATTGGATGCGACACATTTTCCAATCCGATCCACTCATATAACACTTTATTGATCCCAAGCGGTAATTATTAAAAATAATTGAATTGTTAAGATTATGTAAGTATCTTATTATCAGTATCAGTATCTGGTATTCCCAGATCTCCGATATCGGTAAAGTATTGGAAATAGAAAAGGTTGGACTGGTTCACTGTTTTATTCAAAATGTAAAGAAAACAGGAATCAAATCAATACAAAAATATTGCACATTATACTCCACATAAAGAGGTTGCAAGGAATTATTTCCATTTTTACAAAATATTTTGTTTATCCAAATATGAATAGCGTACTAGTGAAGCCACTAATGAACAGATTTATCCAGGTATTGATAGTTTTATCCAGGTATTTCTTAGTAGGAATTTTGGATTAAAATCCAGCGAATGGACAGCAGATTTTTTATTTTTTTTTTTATCTTGAGAAGCCTCTTAGTCATTTAGTAAAAACAAAAATAAGTAAAAAAAAACAAACAAACAATAACGTAAGAGTAAATCTATAGGAAAATGTGGCATATTCTGGTACAGTGTGCTGGGTTCACTTATCCGCTACCCGATAAAATGGCAACCCTGTGTATTGACAACATGACCTTTTAAACATAAACAACAAACTTTCAGTATAGTTTAATATCTGAAAATCCAAGCCGTGTGGTAAAATGGCACTTTAGATTGATGAAAATTAAATGTACTTTTAACCAGAAATGTTATAGAATAAACAAAAGGCTCAGACCTGAAAGGAATAAACATGACAAGGCTTTGCAAAGACACGGGAAAGTACAGAGGATATGAAACAAACAAAGCAGTAAATGGAAACAAGATACAGGTGAACACCATCAGGGAAGGAAACGAAAACGCTGGAGAAGGAGCTTACCAGCGCATGGTACTTTTATAATCAGAGCTGAGACATGACAAGTGTGCTTTATGAATGTATTTATAATATACCGGTTGATCATATATGATAGTGTATTACAATGTATTTCTATTTAATGTGATCAGTGAATGAATGCGCTATAGAGCTGGGCATTACAACAATATAATATCATCAGTATTGTGTTCAATTATGATATGTTTTTTAATGTTATTCGTTATATAATAAAATTTGATTCGTTCATAAATATTTGTTGATATTAAATAAAACGATCAGCAATTTTTCTCAATTTTTCTTTCTTTTGTTTTTCAAACCTACTGTTTTGTTATCCAACTTATATATTGTGATACATTGTGTATCATAGAAATGTCTTTAAGTATTGTAATTTATTTTTGTCATATCAAACACACACACACACACACATGAACACACACATAGAGTGTCATACAGTGTAGTTATGTGCTAATAATATCTATGTTATGCCTTTATGAGAACATCATACAGTTGTGTGTCTGTTGTATACGTCATTGATGAACGTGGATTATAATGTCATCAGATTGCGTAAGTTTTGCAGTAGAGCAGTTTAACCCTCTCTCTGCTGCAGTCAGACTTGTATACATGCTGTCTGTGTGTCAAGGTCTCAAACATATTGAGGTCAGGGACTGTAAGGCACGTTATATGTCTGGTGCAGTAAATGTATATGTGTATGTGTCTGTAGCTGGAAGGAACACGACAAACGAGGAGCTAGAAAGCATGCTGGAAAGTGACAACCCAGCTATCTTCACATCGGGGGTAAGTGGAAATGCACAGTGGTCATAGAGAAGGCAAGTTTTAATGAGTGCAGTTTGCACATAAGAGCGGTGCAAGCTCATGTGAAAACTTACAGTTATTCGAGGAATAATAATGTGTTATAGAGACAAATAGGCGGTGCATTATTTGTTTGGGGGTTTTTTTGGTAATTTGTCTGCTGGCTCGCTGTTTTTGTGGCGAACCAAACACAAGCTTGAACGGCGGATTTCTCCTGGCCTTGATCTTCCATGCACGATGCTGTCTATGCTTGAGTGCTACAGCATGTCTCATGCTTTACACACGCTGTGCACACGGCAGCATCTCTCTTATGGGATAAATTGATTGAATTCAAATTATTTAATTCATTTTACATTTAAAGATATTTACATTTGAAATGTATGTTTTATATATATATATATATATATATATATATATATATATATATATATATATATATATATAAAATTACATTTCTATATATGTGTGTGTATATATATATATATATATATTATAAATACATTTATATATATATATGTATATATATATATATGTATTATAATTACATTTCTATATACGTATGTGTGTGTATATATATATTTTTTTATAAATACATTTGTATGTATATATATTACAATTACATTTCTATATATGTATATATATATGTGTGTGTAATTAATTGTAAAAAAAAATGTAATTAATTTTTTTAAAAACACTTGTACATCCATTCTGCGCCTTTTCATCATTCTTCAATGTTATTAAATGACAATCATGTAGCCACTGTAACAGTGTTATTTTGTTGTTATGTATCATGTTAATGAAAAATGGCTTCTTTTTCCAGCAGCCATGTTGTGTCATGTTTTTCCAGTTTACATTTAATTTAAAAACAAAAAACAAACAAACAAACAAACAAAAAACCCTTTCTGGTTTGTGCCACGCCCACTTCCAGGTGGACTCTAAATACAGATACAGATGTGGATATTTGTGGAATTTTTCCTCAACACTGAAACAATGGTCCGTACTAACGTCTGCAGGAATAGTAGTTTCTTCGTTTGTTTTTGCAACATTAACTCAACGTTTAAAAACGCAAAAAGCAAAATAACATGTCATCAGGTCTTTTTGTCCTTTTGTAAGTGTGTTAATTAAAATTTTGCGTTATTTCCAGACTTTTGCTCGGTAGTGTATTTCTGTAATGTGTTTATTTCCTCATCTCAATCCTGTATGTTTACGTGCTTGCACATATGAGAGATGTATTCATCCTCTGCAGGCTGTTACAGGCGTTCAGGGAGCTATTGAAATTCCAGGCAGAGACGATTCAACCCTTCTAGCAGACTGAACAAATCTCGATTATATCCCAGAATCAGTTTTGATTTCAGCTGTGGCGCTTCCTAACAGGAGAATTGCCAAAGCCAGAGGTCAGAAAGTTTGCTGAAAAATTGATGGGGAATGAAGGAGACGTGCTTATTTTGTGTATGTGTGTGTGTGTGTGTGTGTGTGTGTGTGTGTGTGTGTGTGTGTCTTCCTTTCTTTAGATCATCATGGACTCCAACATCACCCAGCAGGCCATGAACGAAATCGAAACCCGTCACAATGAGATCATCAAGCTGGAGACCAGCATCCGCGAGCTGCACGACATGTTCATGGACATGGCCATGCTGGTCGAGAGTCAGGTGAGAGAACGCTCCGGAATCTTCTCCTGCCCTCCTCTTACCTCGAAATCGCCGCTTTGTGTCTCGGCTATGGTTTCTACTGACAGATGGCCTCGCCATAGGAGGGGGATTTATCTCACTGCTGCCCCATTGCCATGGCATCACACAGAAACACACACACACACACACACACACACACACAGGAACACTCTGGCACGCATGCTGTGCGTCTTTGAAAACCTTGTTAGAAAAGGCCAGTATGTGTTTCCGCTAATTCCATTTACACTCAGCGAAAACTGCATCAGTGTCTGGTTATAAATCTCATCTCTCGGTCCACCTCCCCTCCGAGACCTAGCTCGTCCCAGAGTCCAGGAAATGACATCACGTTGCTTACCAACTGCCTGAAAAAGTTAGCAGCAGCAAGTGAAATGGATTAGGAATCAAATAAGCGCTCAGATGTCGACATGAAGTTTTACCATAATTCCGTGCTGCGTGTAACTACACACAGCTAACGTAGCAAAGCTAATAAAAGGGACTCAAAATTCCAACATGGCTTGGTCAGAAATTCAGTTTGAAACCGAAATACAGTTTGTATATGTGCTTTCGGTTTGTTTTATGGGATTATTAAAGGAAAGATCCATCCTGAAACACATTAAATCACATCACTTATTTTATTTATTTAAACTATTTATGATGTACTTAGCGATTCTGGTACAAGTTAGTTGGTCGGTTCTGTATGTTTATTATTCATTTGTGCTTAGTTGGGGATCATCACAGAGCTCAGTTAAAGGTTAAAGGTCAGCTGATCTACGAGATGATCAGCACGATGGTGTTGAATTTAAATTCCAGCATTGGAAGCTGATCTGTTTGAGCAGCGTGTACAGATTAGAGAGCCAGACCGACTAAAGGACTAAAGCGCCGCTGCATCGCTCTCTTTCAGAAAAAACGAGAGGTAGATCTCACTGCACCTAGTTGAGTGGCATTGTGGGTAATTTGGGAAATGGTTTAAAAAAAAAAAAGGGAAAATAGAGCAACGTGTCAATAATAATAATAATAAAAAAAGGCATCTAAACAAACAAACAAACAGAAAATTGTGTTCCGAAATCATTCTTGGACCCCACAGAAGACCAGGCTAGTTATAAAGGCTAATATGAAGGCGCTCAGGGTGGATTTTTTCCCTTTAATGCAAAGCTTTTCTGTCAATAGTGCGCTTTTATGAATATCGCTCGTGAATTATTCATCTATGTTAATGGTCAGAGTGAGAGAGTCTATTAACACAAATGTATTTGATTTAATAATTAATCTGACTAACCTGCACCCTCTCGTTCTCAATTCCCTGTGAAAATGAGGTGTGCGACCTGCACAGAGTCTGCTTTTTGCTCGGTCTTTGCTGCTCTCGGTCTTTGCTGTCTCTTTTCTCTCTCTCTCTCTCTCTCTCTCTCTCTCTCTCTCTCTCTCTCTCTCACTTGCTCTCTCTCGCTCTCTCTCGCTTTCTCTTTTTCTCTGTCTCGCTCTCTCTCTCTCTCGCTTGCTCTATCTCTCTCTTTCTCTCTCTCTTGCTCTCTCTCTCGCTCTCTCGCTCTCTCTCTCTTGCTCTCTCTCACTCTTGTGCTCTCTCTATCTCTCTCAAGCTCTCTCTCACTCACTCTCTCTTGCTCTCTTTCTCTCTCTCTGTGTCTCTTGCTCTCTCTCTCACGCTCTCTCGCTCTCTCTCTCTCTTGCGCTCTCTCTTGCTCTCTTTCTCGCTTGCTCTCTCTCTCTTGCTCTCTCTCTCTCCCTCTCTCTCTCTCTCTCTCTCCCTTCCTCTCTCTCCCTCTCTCCCTCTCTCTCTCTCTCTCTCTCTGTAATAGGCCTTTAATAGTGTGCTGTGAGCTTGGGGCCTGCACTAACCTCTAAAGGTAATTTATGTGTTAATCTACACTTTTTCATGCATGCTACTTATTTTCAGCAGCGAAGTGGCTGCAACACGCCACTGCCACCGAATATTTTAACCTAAATCATTCTGTAACGATTTACATTAAAGCTTCCTAAACTTACATTATTTCTTGCATTGGATAATGTTAATAAATCATGAATTTCATCATTAACAAACCCTAAGTAAACATTTGGGGACGTGCTGCTATTGGAAAATAATTCGTTCGTTCCAACGCAAACTGGAGTTTACTATTACCACTCCAAAGTTTCCCAATACCACTGCTATATATCATAGATGATATATTTTTTATGTTTATTATTTAGTGTCATATGGGCTGAATTTTACTCATCAATAGGATGAGCATTGATTAATGCAGGTGTTTATTTGGATTATTTGGTTTGTTACTTTGTTAATGCGTCTTGTGTAGAACTGTTAAAAGTGTTACCAATTATTCTATAACATGGATTTATTTGTTTTGTATTCCATCATGCGTTTCAATTTCTCACCAGCTACATATCGTCCTACAGGGTGGGCTCCTGAACAACATTGAATCAAATGTGCGTAACGCCCAGGAATATGTGGAAAAAGCCAAAGAAGACACTAAAGCTGCTCTTAAAGTGCAAAAAACAAGCAAGGTGGTGAGTAACGCCTTAATCAGTCCACAGCTGCTGTCTAAAATCCCTCTCTCTTTCTCTCTTTTTCCTGTCCTTTTTCTTCCTTCTTCCCCACTTCCTCCCCCTCTGTCCTGCTCGTCATACTGCGTGTGTGCGGTCAGGGAGAGATGATCGACCGTATAGAGTATAACGTGGAACACGCGGTGGATTACGTGGAAAGGGCTGTTTCAGACACCAAGAAGGCAGTAAAGTACCAGAGCAAAGCACGGAGGGTGAGTCAGACGCCCGTCATGACCATCATGATGTCTGTTCATCCTGCTAACACAATATCGTGTTGTGCCGGTGCTTTGCTTGATGCTCATGCTCGTAAATTTCAGACTGAGACAAAAACGAGTGAGGTAAAAAGGTGTTCAGGAAGCCCAAATCAAGCCAGATAAACTCAAACGAAGGCTCATTGCAGTAATTGTGTCAAGAAATGACATTCAATTCAAGTTTATTTGTATAGTGCGTTTAACAACGGACATTGTCAGAAGGCAGCTTTACAGAAATATAGATATATAAAGGAACACCTCCCTGAGACGATAAGAGGAAGGAACGTTGAGAGGAACCAGACTCAAAAGGGAACCCGTCCTCATCTGGGTGACACCGGAGAGTACGATTTATCTTTAGGCTGGCCGTGTGCGTCCATCCTCAGCAACAGTAAGTGATTTCCAAGTGTTGAGAACTCCAACCACAAGCGGGGCGTCAGGATAGATAGTATATGTACAGTATATGTATAGTATATTATACAGTCGTGTTTCGGATTCGTTATAAACCTAGCAGCCAGTGATAAGAAGTCACTTCCTTTCCCACTTACAAACAGAATAAAAGAGAAATCGCAAATGTAGATTAGCAGGAATGACAAGTACTTAGGAAGTCTTTAATGAGGTTGAGTGTTCATGAATCATTAACTACTGTGATGTAGATCCTTGGCACACAATCCAAACTTTTATCACTAGAAAGTCATGGCCAAGATCCGCCTACTTCGACCTTTAAAGAGGAAGTTGAAGGAACACACCTGGAATAAGTTGACATGATGCCTTGAATTCAGTTTTCAGTGTATGGAAACCATTCAGCCAATCAGATTGCATCTTTCAACATTCTGAAGCTTGTAGCATGATACGTGTACAGTAGGTGTCCACACACTGGATCGTAGACCCACTGTAGAGCGTCTGAGGCCGAGACCTTCCCTTTCCAACTTTCACGGATCCTATATCTGATTCCATAAGGACACCTAAACCCATCTCTTTGTGTCACTTTCACAGAAGTTGATCCTGTTAGGAGTGTGTGTGGCATTTTGTCTGCTCATCCTCATCATCTCACTCGCTGTTGGACTCAGCTGACGTGCAAAGAAGCCGCAGTGTGTACTGGAGAAATCAGCTTTACGTTACTCAACCACACACTAGAAGAAGCCAGGATGGGTTTCTGAGTCTGTTCTGAAGCACACGTGGCGGCGAGTTTGGATATCCATAGACCAGTTTCATTGCGATTCGTTAGTATGTTTCTATACGGTTTGGGTTCATGCTCTGCTAATGTGCTAACCTTTCAGTGTAGTCGTGATATAGTCTTCATAATGTATTTAATATACTGAGTCGAAAAAAGTCTTTTTATGGAACCGATATGTCAATGTTTTGTTCATTTTGACAGAGTGTGTGATTATTTAACACGTTCACATTAATAGAATTTTTGTCTACAGAAAAATGTCACACTGTGAGCTCACGTGTAGATTGTTCCACCTACCTCACTCCTTTCTCTCATTCTTATGTGTGTATGTGTGTGTGTGTGTGTGTGTGTGTGTTGCATTATGCCTGAAGTATCTGCATGCACTTCAAGGCTGTGTAAAGTTTGTGGCATGTTCCTTTCAGTCTAATACTGTTTTTGACATGGCCTCATTGACTTCCCGTGATCACGTGCTCGTGCACTACATGAATCAATGAATGAATAGACACTTGCACCACGAGGACGGGTATCAGGGGAAATGCGGTGTGTATAGTGTGTACAGTGTAGTCGATTTTCATTCTGCTATGTACAGATTCACATCGGCTCGCTAGTTTTCCGACTAGATGGATCGCTAACGAGCTAGCAGGGTAAGAAGTCGGCAGTTAAAATAACGTTAATAACAGGGGGAAATTATACCGTTTATAGTAAACTCCAGCAGGCTACTTCACCAGCTCTTACGTCCATATCTCTTATAGCCTTTATAGTGCTGGCTTGTAGCTTTCAAACAGAAACAGGAAAAGAAAAACTGGCTAATCCTGTTTCTAATCAAAGCAGCTGGTATCCAATAAAATGTGAGTAAATCCACGAATGCATTCATTAAAACAAATTCTATTATAATCTGAATATTACCTAATTGTGCATACATTTGAATCGTTTCTGTTAGCCCTTCTTCTTCCAAGAAAGGAAGATCCTGTTCTAATTTCAGAGCCTAGGTTAAAGGTGTTCATTGGGGTCAGAGTGCAGGGTCAGCCATGATGCAGCCATGAGACTTGGCAGCACAGGGGCTTGAACCTCTGAGCTTCTGATCAGTAACCCAGGGTAACCCTGGCAGTGCTGGGGCTTGAACTCCTGACCTTCTGATCACTAACCCACAGCCTTAACCGCTAAGCCACTACTGCCCCCTTGTCTAAGGTCTAAGGAACCTCAATCGTGTCAAATGAGAAATGACAAAGGAGAAGTCAGAGTGTGGGTTAAAAACAGTATTAGCACAGCTATTATCTTCTGTGAAGATGGCAATATCAGTCTGCGCCTTATTTATTCTTGATACGAGTCATAAACGGAGTTCCGACACCCCCATGTGGTGTGCGCAGTGTATGTGTTCATCTGCTGCATGTCCTGCTTTGGTTTTGGAATGCATTTTGCTAGTGACTGCATGTGAACATAAAGCTCACTCCTGTTTTTAATGTAATCAACATGCAGTCATTTTAGGTCTCTCTAATAATAAAGGTTAAAATGATTAACTCTCCAATTCTTCTCTTTTCATGCCGCCTGGGATTTCTTGTTAATGTCTTTGCAGAAGAAAATTATTATTCTTATTTGCTGTGTGGTGCTAGGGATCGTTATTGCCTCCACTGTGGGCGGGGTGTTGGCCTGAAGCGTGCGACGATTCAAACCTATTACAAAATATAACAGCAAACCCATACGTGCACAGAAAAAAAGAAAGAAAAAAAAAAGAACGATAAAAGACGCCATTCCTTGGCAGCATACAATCAGTTTAAAAAATAAATAAATATGGAATCGTGTAAAGAAGGGAAGGAAGAACCGGTGTGCTTTTTTTTTTTTTTCCGCATGAGGCTCTATTTTGTAAACGTGCAGTTCTGCAATGTGTTGCCCTGGATGTCCTGTGTCCTTGTATAGAAAAGAAATAAATAAACGACTTTTATTTTTCATTAAATATTTAAAGTGCTCATAATAATTGCTGTAGAGATACAAAGAAACCCACAAATGATCACTGCCATTGTGTTTCCGCAGTGCCGAGAGAGCCAAACAAAGCCGGATATGCAAATATATTGCGTATTCTTCTTCCACAAGTGATATTAAAAAGACGATGTCAACGATCAGATAGTTCAAAATGAAACAGAAGATTTTATGCTGGTGCTGTGCTGGGACAATAGAGAGTTTGAATTACTGAATGATTCCACTGATATTCATTTATAGCTTTTTTTATTTATTTTTAATTTAATTTTTTTTTTGAGTAAACTAATCTAGAAAATTAAAAGACAGAAGAAAAAAAAAAAATCCAAAACTGAAACGTCTTTACAAAAACACTGCGTTTTCCATCATCTAGCACACTGAATGCAGCTCATAAACTGCTTGATACTAAACCGATGCGTATCGGTAAAATGGTTTAGAGTACGTAACGAGACAACAGCAGAAAAAGCACACGCGTTTGATTTATACAGAGCCGCTGAGGGGACGTGCTGTTTATTTTTTTAATAAGGCGTGGAAATGGATTAATATATTCGTAAGACACGAGACTCTGGAGAAGCTTGACAGCTCCAGGTTTGATTAGGAAATATCATAATCCAGGAAAGTCCGTAATCCAGAAATCGACACGATCAAGGCGAAACACAGGCACGATTGGCAAATCCGAAAGGACGAACACGAAAACGAGTCGAAGCAGATGAATAAGCTAGCACTAGATCAAGGTTTAGAACGTATTTTTATCACAATGAACGATGCAAGACGTGTTTATGATATGTATCTTCTAAACTACGTATCTCCTGGGCAGGATTTATTATCTGGTAGCTATGAGATGAGATACCAAAGTCATGGCTGAGAATTGTCTAACTTGAGTCCATAACTTAATATATTAAGGGAAAGTTATACTTAATATGCGACGGCTAATTAATTATTTGGCAGGAGCAGGCGAAAAGAAAAGCCTGTTCTCACTGATAATTTACTTAACATAATGCAAACTAATAGTACGTCCATATCATGTCTTGATGCTTCATTCCAAGATTGAAGTAAATTGCAATGTTATCAATCAATCTCCATGCTTATGTTCCTGTGGCTTAGGAGTGTAATGCTAAGATAATGTAGTGTTTCAAATATTCATATCTGTATTCAGATTTTTTTATTTTTTTTAATTTAAATATGATCCCTAACACTATGTCCTATCACTGGGAAAAAAAAAAAAAATAAACACCTCTTAGGTAGAAATGCTGGGATTGTAAGCATGGTGTGTGCATTCTGGCTCTGACGGTTAGCTTAGTTATATCACTCAGATTTAAAAAAAAAAAAAATCATTTCTACTCACACAGTTATTATTTTTGTTCGTACATACTTGTGATATATTCTAACCAATTTAGTTGCAAAAATATTAACACACTACTAGCCTAATTTAAACCACCGCAACCCTGACCTGGGAGTTACTAAGGATGTACGAATGAATGGCGTACAGTAAATGCACCATTACGCAGCACCGGTCCAAAACCGAATCATAAATAGACGCATTTCCTATCCGTAACTGTTTTTGTATCCGTTTAAAACACATCATCTGTTCATGCTGAGTAAATGTATTTGTATTTAGTTACATCAGTACTTGTAGCTACAGTGGTGGCTATTCAATTCGATTGATTTATTTATTTGACAATATTTGCCGTGAGCGAAGTGAAGCATTTTCTAGCCACGAAATAAAAATAGATCTCGAGAAACTGATCTCGTTGCCTTAATATATTAATTCATGGCTACACATTCTTTTAAAATAAATAAATAAATAAATGTCACATCAGCTGCTCTGTAGATTTATGTATAATTTGAACTACGCTGCTTTCTGAGCACAGTTCAGCTTCATGGAACCCTGATGATTCAAAATTTACTCCTGTTTCCACCCCCCCTTAAATATTTAATATAATTTTCCAAAATGTGTAAGGTACCATTTCCAATGTTCACGTTCCAAGTGAAGGTACCGTTTTGTGTTGGAAAGCATTTTTAAATATTTAACAGGGGAGATATTGCCAGTATTTATTATCATCTTCTTCATTATAGCCTTTCTTGCGGCTGCTTCGTTGCCAGTGGCTCTAGTTTCCATTCTGCCTTATTTCTGTATACTACATTTAGGCGTGAGTGTATACGTGTGTGTGCGTATGTGATCTGCATGAATGAACATCGTGTGCATGCCAAGCGGGGGCCAAGTTGTGTATGTGTGTGTATTAAAAGCCTGTTGAAGTGTAATATGCCACTTGTGTCTTTGTTCTATAGAAGGTGTACATTACTATAGTATTGGGGTGAAGTCAAAGTCCCTCTGCACAGATGCTGCCAATGACAAACCTGACAGTGTGTATGGAGTATGATGTGACTGTTGAATATATATTATTGGTGGAAGCGATCAAGGTCATGATCCCCACGTTTCTGTCTCACTTGATAATAAGACTTGAGCAAGCAAATCGAAAGTGCTCTCCTGATTTATTCTGGTTTCGTGAACACTACCCAGCCAGATCGTTCGTCTGGGTTAACGAGACAACAAGACCACCTACTTATGTCACTGCCTCTGCATTGTGAATTAATGTTACTGTATGTATGTTTGTTATTTGGGGTTCATTTTTAAGTAAATCTCGTCTGAATACCAATCCTACTCTCCTGTCATTCTTTCACCTGGTGCACCAATTACAAAACTTTTCTTTTCCTCGAGACATCCTCGTGATTCTTTTTTTTTTTTTTTTTTTTTTTTTACCATTATATTCAACATAAGCGTATGCAAAACATCATTTAGGCTCAACAGCAGGGCTCCATTTCACTTTTTCAGGCTGTCCTTGCCTTGTCAAAATGAGAGGGGTACCTAGAGAGGTCAGTAGTCTCCCATCAGCCCAAGGAAAGTACATATCTTTTTTGTGGATAGTAAGAGAAGGTTCCTTAAGGCCTTTAACCGTCTTCTCCTGGCCCTTGATTCTTGCAGGACTCCAGACTTTGTTCTTCAGCTAAGCCCAGACAACACTTTTTCTGGATTGATGGTGAGTTCAGTACAATTTTAGCAGAGATGCACTGAATGCACAGGTTGCTACCATTTCCTGTGACCAGGGCGTCCTATTTGTCCTGGCAGGCATAGCAGTGGTGTTGTAGAAGGATGATGTTCATCATTCTGTAAAATGTTGTCGACACTGACAAGGTGTAAAGGTGGAAATGGAGGACCTGGTATTCCTACAGCTTTCTAAATATGCTGAACAGCTGGGTTTCTGGTGCTAGGAGCTGGACGTAGTTATGGATGAGCTCCTCAGGAACCACTAACTTTTTTAGCAATTTGTACGCCTCCCTTGATGGCCTACAGCCAGACTACAGATACTCTACAGGGTAAGAAGATTACTCACGGAGGCTTGGAGTACTACTGCGTGCAACATTAGAGCAAAGGAAAGTCCAAGCTGCATTCATCCTTGGAATTTAATGAGAAAGTACTCCATAGGGAATGACTTTTCACTTAAGAGTGTTCAGTTATTATTTTTATTTGTTTCTAGCAGTTCCCATTCGTAATTGCTTGTTTCTGTTGCATATATGGTAGTACATTCCATACAGCAAGTACCGTATGTGCCATTTGTTCCGTTTGAACACACCTGTCTTTGCCTTTTCGTTTACCTTCACTTGAATTTTGTTCGTTTTGAAATTTTCCAAGTCCAGCACTGCATTCCAGGAGCATTGCTTCAGGAACAGCCACAACGTCATTTCATGAAGTTATTAAATACATAGGATTATTGATTTCCCACGAAACAGAAAGCTTGTTTAGAACTTACTGTTAGTGCCTGGTCAAAGAAAAAGTGATAAGGAATAACGAGTGGGGGGGTGGGGGAGGAATAGTGGGACAACTCATACTTCAGAAAAAAGACTAATAGACTAAAGATTAATAGATGATTATGATCAGTTTGTCGAAATTGAGTTTATTTATTGATTTCTGACACACAACATACTGACACATGTTTCTTTTTTTAAACCTGTAAAAAAAACAATGATCAAATTTCCTCCACATTTTTCCAGATCTTAAAAAAACAGTTTTAACGAAAATTGGGTCCATTGATTTCCATACCTGTAGAAAATGAAGAGTGATTCAGCAAACATAATAATAATAATAATAATAATAATAATAATAATAATAAACTGACTGCAAAATGACATGATTTCATGTCACCGTGACTCACGTGATGTTTGGTGTTCACAGGGCCGGTCCGGGATTAAGCCAAGCTCTTTGGCGAGGTTCACATCTTTTTGTTCCAAAATAGACAACATAATGGAGCTGGCAGTGTTACCTTTTTTACACACCATATCTACTAGTAGTCCGGTCATGTCCTCCGTCACTTTGTGGCCCTGCAGAATCCCATTCGCTTCCCTGCCAGTAAGAACTGGCGGGTTTGCAGCCCTGAGACCGTCAATAAGATCCTTAAGGAGAGTTTCATTAACTCTCTCAATGAGGTGAAGCCGGGCTTTCGAAAGCGCTTCTGTTTTAAAAAGGTCAGCATGAAGAAAAAAATCTCCAATGTTGCAATTTACGGTTTTGTAATTGCATTTCAGATCATCATGAGAGCGCATATTATTTGTATTTCCTGAGATATTTGTGCTAGTTTAAAGAGACTCACCTGCCATGTTCCGTCCTCAGTGAAATCTGAAGCTGTGTTTGCATGCAGGAGGGATTTATCACGTTTCCACAGTAAGGTGGGTGTGTACACAGAGAGAGGAAGTTGATTAATAGAGTATGCTGATAAAGACCTGTTCAAATCTTGCTCTGTATAAAATCCTTATAACCTTAAAACATCATTGTATTCTTAGAGATCAGTGGAAAGGTCCTATAACAGCAGCTCTGAGAGTAATGTCAGCTGCAAGGTTTATGTATTTGTGCTTTTAATTTAGCTGTGTTTTTCTTTAACCTAATACCATTGATATCTATAATGATATATTTGAAAGGTTTTAAGTCAAATCCAAATAAGCTTTACAGATCTTTATCCGAAAGGGTTTAAACGATATTTTTCATGCTTGTGCGGTGAACCATGAACAATTATTGCACATGCACCTGTGGAACAGTCATTAAGACACGAACAGTTTACACGCGCTAGGCAATTAAGGTCACAGTTACAATAAGTTAGGACACTAAAGAGACCTTTCTACTGACTCTGAAAAACACCAGAAGAAAGATGCCTAGGGTTCCTGCTCACCTGCATGAACATGCCATAGACCTGCTGCAGGGAGGCATGAGGACTCCAGATGTGTCCAGAGCAATAAACTGCAATGTCTGTAATCTAAGACGCCTAAGACAGTGCTACAGGGGGACAGGAAGGACAGCTGATCGTCCTTGCAGTGGCAAACCACGTGTAACTGCCCTGTAAAAATCCCTCCAACCAAAGTCAAAAAACCTCCAGAGACCAGGGGTTATGGATGTCAAAAGAAATGAAACTTTATTTAAAACCAAAGAGTGAGACAGTCTGCAGAAAGTCTAAATTCCTGCAAAAATACACGGGCTTTTATACTCTTTTGAAACAGTAAACAGTACACAGGAAATGCAGAGATACAGATATACACTAGCTATTACAGTAAAACATGGGATTCTTCTAACCAATACACATTTAAATTATAGTCTGATTAGATAGAATGTATTTTACAGTTTTAGATTATGCTTCTAAGTATCAATGCTAAATGTCAGTGATACATATTGCTTATACTTTATCAATATATTCTATATAACCATGTTTCCCCCCCCCAGACGTGATCGAGAACTTACAAGTGCAAGTTGGTGGAAGAGTGGGGTAACATCTCACAGCAAGAACTGACAAATCTGGTGCAGTCCATGAGGATGAGATGAACTGTAGTACTTAAAGCAGCTGGAGGACACCAGATCCTTTAGATATCGACCCCCCGCCCCTTTTGTTCCATTTCTGTTTGTCAAATATCTGTGAAACCTGTTTCAGTTGTTGAATCTTTTTATTGTAATAGCCTAGAAATATTTACACATGCTAAGAAATTTGCTGGAAATAAAAGCAGTTGAATGCGAGAGGATGTTTTTTGGTTTTTTTTTCCTGAGTTTATTACATTATCAGTGAAGCGATCTCTGTGTAACCTCTTTCCTTGGATTACACATGAAGTATGGCTTGAGCATAAGATTTATAGACATCTCACAGAAGTCCAAAGATTCCACTTTGAAACGTACCATCTATTTAAATCCACATCATCTCATCATCCTAGCAGTGCAGTCCCTGGTCTCTTTTTCCTCTTCCTGAAGTGAATAAGACAAAAGAAAACAGCTTGCCATGTTACAGATTAACCATAAAGCACAAAGTCCTCCATCCTGGTACTTTCATTTTGATGAAACCGTTTCCATGGAACAGCTCTCGGAACTGCCGAACAAATCGAATCGCTTCCAGTTATTAAATTATTAACCGCATACAGTACTGTTAGAACAGTTTTATTTTATTAACACAAAGAAAACATGTATTCTGTGATCTCAAGTTTACTTCTATATAATCTTTACTTCAGATTTTGCAACAATGGATGATTATAAAATCACCTGTACACTCTATACCTGGATAATAGTTCACGCAGCATGCAGTATTGCACAGATACAGTACAAGCTTTCCCTTATTACCATGCATTCATTGTTAGCGATGCAATTTGTTCAGAATTACTTTTAGCACTTTGTTTTGATATAAAGGCACGTTAAAAAAAAAAATTTTTTTTTAAAAAGTCTCAGAAAACCAGGAGAGTACAAACATCAGTTTGGATTTCATACCAGCCCAGTGCCTGTTTATTTGAACAGTCTGTTCTAATCAGACTTGGCAGGGTAAGGAGAATTTATGTGCAGAAATTTAACAGCGTCCAAAGTCTAGTGCAGACAGTATTCACATTGTGAGCCAAAACACACAATTCAAATAGAACTTACATGTTTATATTTTACATTCAGTTTGACTTTTCTTATATCCGGCAATGAGTACAGAACATGTTGCAGTTTCTATCATCAATAATTACATTTCTCTTATTATACGGGAATTTTGTTCTAAGGTTTCGTCATCACTGAAACAGTATATATATATATATATATATATATATATATATATATATATATATATATATATATATATATATATATATATATAAAAAGCAGATCATTAGTTGCCATCTCAGCGATGTACCTTCAGCTCCACCATTTAGATAGGAGGACATTCATTGTATCAAATAGCTAACGGGTGAGCATCACATTCATCCCCTAGCTAGTGACAATCCTTGGAATTGAAGCAAACTTTGCGCCCCTTCATAAGTTCTTTTGATTTTGATGCACTGTAAAAGGTGTGTTTTTTTTGTGTATAAGGTGTTAGCAAAATAAATAAATAAATAAATAAATAAATAAATAAATCTATTAGTGGTGTTAAACTAGAACACTGCTAGATGGGCTACTTTAGCGTTAGCAAGAAACCTTCTTAATAACTAGCATGTTTGTTCATTTTTAGTAGTGGTTTTTAACTAGAAAATGACCCAGAAAGCTACTGTAACAAGGAACACAGAGAAGGTGAGTACGGATCCAAATATCAAGGTTATGAGGTTCCGGGTAAATACCAAAAATATACTGAATGCATACAAATTAAAGTCAGAGGCAAATGCAGACTAACCAAATAAATTTCAGGAAGGGCGCCCTCTGGCACTCCAGAAGGCGATTGCTCCGGGCTGGGTGTCACAGAGTTCTGACAGCAGTCTCAATTGAAGGTCTTAGGTGGATAACCAGACCATCTACCCTGGTCATAGAGGTGGATGTGGGTGTCGATTACAGTCTGCTAGACTCTTTTTATGGTGTTGGAGAGCTCTCTGGAGATGGACGTGTGCTGTTTACTGCTCCCACTTTTCCTTTGTCCATTTTAACCCCTGTCTCATCTAGGATATAACCTAGGAACTTCAGTCTTCTGTTGAAATTCACATTTCACAAGCTTCAGATTATTTTTTTTAAGATGCTTTGCAAGGTTACTCAAACCTGCATCATGTCTTTCTCCTCAGAACTGAAGTAAATCAGGATATAATTTGTATAGGTTATCATGTAGAAATGGAGGAACTCTCAGAGAACCTCATTAAGGAAGCCCTGAAAAATCAGTGGTGCGTTAACTAGCCCATATGACATCACCAAATATTTATAACGACTAGTGAAAGTCACGGAGATCTTCCATCATGCTGCCGTGTGCAGTGAGATGCTGCTCATGGTCGCCAAGCTCCATGTTGCATGGTGATGCCTTCTATAACAATGGACTCAGATCATATGACAGATACATATGCTGGAGTTTTTATCAATACAAAAATCAAGGTCAAAACAATCTGGGTCGATACCAAAAACGTAGAGAACGCAAACAAATCCGAGTACCAGGTCAGTGGGGGGGAAAAAAGGGGCCAAAACATCAGAGATCAAAATCAGCAAACAGATCAGAGGGCTAGGTAAGGTACAAAGTCGAGATGAGGCAAAACACAGTAATATACAGCTCAGAACTTACACATGTGCAGGCAAAAATTACAAGCTTTGCACCATATCTAGAGTCCATGTGCCTTATATGTTGGAAATTAACCGGGTAACCGAAAATGTAATTCAAAATTCAGGGGAGGGGCTCCCCTGGCACTCTGGAACTGAATTGTCTGAGCTAGATGTCAGCTACCCATGTTCTATAAAGTACACAAGCCATAAATTATCTTGATAATTGGCTAACCTTATCTTGCTACCTAGCTAGGTTGCTTGATAACCAGCATGTTGTTTTTGTTTGTTTTGTTTTTTCATTTCTCAGCAGTGACTTTAAACTAAAAAAAAAAAGAAAAAAAAAAAAAAAATGTCCCAGAATGTTAGCTAGCTCCAGAAGGTATATAACTTATAACTAACCATTTTAAATGCTAGCATTTGCTTGCTTGCTTGCTAGTTAATGTTAGCTAACAACTTTGTGGAGATCAAGTATTTTAATGTGAAGGTAGGTCATCTGAGTGAGTCATCTATTAAATAGTGGAATGAAATTCTGTCTCGGATGTAGTGTTTATTAACCAATTTGGGATTTTGAACAGTAGCTCTTACACAACACGGGTGTCCCTACCATGTTGGTTGCCATGTTTAGAGGATGTCACCACAAGAACTAAACAGTTGCAAAGTCACTCTAGAAGGTTGCTGTTGCCATTTTAAGCTGTGTTACAAATGTCTGAACTTTGGTGAATAAGACTGTTTGAAGTGGTTATGTTTTGGTTTGTAGTATCAATTCGCATTAGACTCTAAACAGATTAGACAGCTCTGATTTAAATGTGGTGTCAGGGGAACAATCTTTAAACATTCTGGGGTTTTTTTGTTGTTGTTGTTAAAACAATTCACTCCACTAGGTCTCAGTATAGAGCTCTATGAAGACTTTTGTATTGGGCAAGAGCAAGAGCAAGCAATTAATGGATGGATGAATGAATGCTTTCCATGATTTTGCATTTACTTGCATTTACACAGTTCTGTAATTCCAGACTATTACAGAATTCGTTCTGTTTGCAATATTGCTGCAAATCTGTGTGTACTAGTAAATAAAGAACATATTACGAAATTCAATACAAAATATACAAAATGGTTCCAAATAAGACCCTTTTTTTGGAAACTCAGAACCCTTAATTATTCAAGAAACCCTTAAACAACCGTTAGCACGTTCGCCGCACACCTCCAGGGTCCGGGGTTCGACTCCCGTCGGGGCCATGTGTGTGCAGAGTTTGCATGTTCTCCCCGTGCTGCGGGGTTTTCCTCCGGGTACTCCGGTTTCCTCCCCCAGTCCAAAGACATGCATGGTAGGCGTGTCTAAAGTGTCCGTAGTGTATGAATGGGTGTGTGAGTGTGTATGTGATTGTGCCCTGCGATGGACTGGCACCCTGTCCAGGGTGTACCCCGCCTTGTGCCCCGTGCTCCCGGGGATAGGCTCCAGGTTCCCCGTGACCCTGAAAAGGAGTAAGTGGTGGAAGATGGATGGATGGATGAACCCTTAAAGAACCCTTGATTAATCTTTTTTTTTTTCCAGATCACAATATATCCAGTAGGTGGCCACATTGTCTTACTCTACATTCACTGAACTGAATGTTTTGGAGAAACACATGTACCACTGTTTGAACACGCCTATCTTGTCCTATCTGTTACTTTCATTTGAATTTCTTTCTTTTCTAAGGATTTTCCAAGCCCAGCACTGCATTCCAGGAGCGTTTGTTCATACAGGAAGAACAGCCACAAGATCATTTTATGAAGTTATTAAACACATATGATTATTGATTTCCCATAAAAACAGAAAGCTTGTTTAGAACTTACTTTTCCCACTTAGCGGGAAAACTCCTAGTTCAGAAAAAGTACAGATAATTTACAGAAAGGTTCAATTCATAGATGATTATGATCGGTTTGTCCAAATTGATTTTTATTTATTTGTGTGCCACAACATACTCACACAGGCATGAGTTTTATTAAACAAGTTAAAAGCAATGAAGATCAAATTTCCTTCACATTCTTGTTTGGCAGGTCTGGTGAGTTTTTTGTTTGTTTGTTTGTTTTTTAATAAAAAATGAGTCTATTAATCTCCATACCTGTAAAAAAAAAAAAAAAAAAAAAAAAAAAAAAAAAGGAGAGTGATTTAGCCAACATAATAATAATAATAATAATAATAATAATAATAATAATAATAATAATGAACTGTCTGTAAAATGACATGAACATGACTCACATGATATTTTGTGTCTGATGGGCTAGTCCGGGATAAAGCCAAGGTATTTGGCAAGGTTTGCATCTTTTTGTTCCAAAATAGACATCATAATGGCGCTGGCAGTGTTACCTTTTTCACACACCATATCTACTAGTAGTCCGGTCTTGTCTTCAATCACTTTGTGGCCCTGCAGGATCTCATTCGCTTCCCTGCCAGTAAGAACTGGCGGGTTTGCAGCCCTGAGACCGTCAATAAGATCCTTAAGGAGAGCTTCATTAACTCTCTCAATGAGGTGAATCCGGGCTTTCCAAAGAAACTCTGTATTAAAAAAGTCAGCATAAAGAAAAAAATTTTCAATGTTGCAATTTACGGTTTTGTAATTGCATTTCAGATCATCATGAGAGCGCATGGCATTTCTATGGCATTTCTTGACATATTTGTGCTAGTTTAAAGAGACTCACCTGCCATGTTCCGTTCTCAGTGAAATCTGAAGCTGTGTTTGCATGCAGGAGGGATTTATCGCGTTTCCACTGTAAGCTTATGTGTAGGTGGGTATGCATGCAGGAAAGAGTATGCTGGTAAACACCTGTTCAAATTTCTATCATACCAAAGAATCTTGCTCTGTATAAACCATTGTAGATTCTCAGAGATCAGTGGAAAGATCCCATAACAGCAGCTCTGAGAGTAATGTGAGCTACAAGGTTTATATTAATGCTTATATGTTATAAGAACAACTTACACAGGGACTTGTCTAGTGGACGCTCCACGTTAACATATTTAAAACATCTGTGCTTTTTGATGTGGTGAAGCTTTCTCTAAGGAGAACATCTATTTAACAATTATGTCAGCATTTTGTAACATTCAGAGGTACAGCTGTTTTCCAGCATGGGAAAGTCTTCAAGACAGAAGGGTTACTGGTTTCTCTGAAACATAAAAAGTTGTTTAACATAACAAGACTGGTAAAAGAACGAGTGTTTATACCTGTTTTAATGAAAATGAAATCAGGAGCTAGAGATAGACAAGCCACAGCATTAAATGTAACTATAAATGGATTAAGCATAAAATGTGTTGTTCTGAAATGAATAAAAGAAATCACAATCGTATACACTGATACATGTCCTTGCATAATTAAGTCTGAAAATGCCTGGTTAGTA
Organism: Ictalurus furcatus; assembly: GCF_023375685.1. NCBI lineage: Eukaryota > Metazoa > Chordata > Actinopteri > Siluriformes > Ictaluridae > Ictalurus > Ictalurus furcatus. Next base: position 4,347,648 of record NC_071274.1, read on the forward strand.
TTATTCAAAACCATATCATTCTTCCTACAGACTTCCCTGAACTGAATGTTTCATGTACAAGTGATTTCTAACATTTAAAAAAAAAAAAAAAAAAACCATGAAAATTCCAGATTATAATCTAATCTAATTATGGAATGAACAATAGTACTGACCAGTTTACAACAGGAAATGAGTCCTCACTTTGATTATAATCATCACTTACACTTACAGACATTCAGAACCCTAAGTAGAGCTATTTTTTTTAAAGCTAAGGATCCATAACTATCCAGAAAAAAATTAATAAAAATCTAATAACTATTCATGATAATCTAGAAATAATTTATTAATAAACTAGTAATAACTCACATGCAGGTTTTAACTGGGAAGGTGTGCATTAAAAACAGTAGTTCCGACTGTAAAAATAAACGATAAATGGTTTGTATTAACGTGATATTGTCCATATAATCTACATGTAAAGCAAATAATGAAAGGATTAAAAACTTGTTTTTTGTTTAACAAAGAATTGTTGATATGGTGAGGTTTTGTTTTTTTTAGTTCGGAAATGGTTGTGGAAGGACATTTATGGAAGGAGTCTCCAGTGTCAGTGCTTTGTAACAGTCAGTAAGTTTAACATGGGATAGTCTTCGTGACAGAGGACGTTTTGCGTTTTCTTCTTATTCAGTTATGTGACAAGATTTGTTTTTCTGGTCTCGTGAATTTCAAGAGAAAGAATACCAGAAATGTTGGTGAGGGAGCAACTGTTTATGATGCAAGCGTTAACAGGAACTAACCTGTTCTCTTGAACAATAAATGTAATGATAAACAATTAAAAAAAAAAAAAGTGCTACATGCCCTTCTTTAACAAACGAAAAATTGTAATCGTTGGCAAACTGCTGTGGTATAAAGAGGAGAACACACATACGACTGCACTGTTCGACAAAAGTAGGCTAATACACTTTGGTATAACTTATTTTCATGAAACACAATCGATATGAAGTTACGAAACAGACATGGTTCTACATTTTCCATAAAACAGAAAGCTTTTTTAGACGTTATTATTAACGTCCTGTGAGGAATCTTTCAATGCAGAAAAAGAACAGATGATTTATAGAAAGACTAGAGGATTCTGATCAGTTTGTCAATATATATATTTTTTATTTATTCATTTGTGTGTCACAGTGTACAGTATACAAAGTCGGCTTCACATGATTGTTTGGCAGGTCTGAGGAATTTTTTTTTCCATTTTCATGTTCCCAACATCCACGTTCCTTTTTCTTTTCTTCTTTTTTTTTTTGTAGAATTTGGGTACATTCATCTCCGTACCTGTATAAAATGAAACGTGATTTAGCAAACAGTTTAAAAATAAAGAAAGAAACTCAATGACGAGTTCATGTGAGAATTACTCACGTTTCTCTTTGTCCTAGCGAAGGCCGATGCATTTGGCGACATTTCCACCCTTTTTTTTCAAAATAGAGATCATAGATTTACTGGCCTGGTCACCTTTTTTACAGACTATATCTACTAGTAGTCCAGTCTTGTCCTTTGTCTCTTGCTGAGTCTGGAGAATCTCATGAGCTTCCCTGACAGTAAGAACGGGAGGTTTTGAATTCATGAGACCATCAATGAGAGCCATAAGGAGAGCATTATTAACTCCATTAATGAGGTCGAGCCGGGCTTTCGAAAGCTCCTCTGTTTTAAAAAGGGCAGCATAAAGACAAACAAACAAACAAAAAAGCATCCAATGTTGCAATTTATGGCTTTGTGATTACATTGATTTTATTTATTATTTCTTGACATATTTGTGCATATAAATTTAATTTCAAGAGACGACTCACCTGCCATGTTCCGTTCTCAGTGAAATCTGAAGGTGTGTTTGTATGGAGGAGGATTTTATCTTTCCACTGTAAGTTTATGTGTAGGTGGGTATATATGCAGAAAGAGAAAGTAGATAAATAGGCTGATAAAGATCTGTTCAAATTTTTATCATACCAAAGAATCTTGCTCTGTATAAAATTACTTCTATTACTTTTCTATTACGTCTATTACGGTAATGTCAGCTGCATGGCTGCATGTACTGCCAAGCTGCCACTGTTGGGCGCTTGAGCAAGGCCCTCAACCCTCTCTGCTCCAGGGGCGCTGTATCATGGCTGACCCTGCGCTCTGACCCCAACTTCCTAACATGCTGGGGTATGCGAAGAAAAGAATTTCACTGTGCTTTAATGTATACGTGCTCAATAAAGACTCCTTATCATTATGGTTAATACGAATGCGCTCGTTCTTATACGTTATAAGAACAGCTTACACAGGGACTTGTATGCTTTATGCTCCACACGAACGTATTTAAAACATCTGTACGTTTTTGATGTGGTGATGTGTTCTCTTAAGGAGAACACTTCTTTAATGTTTATGTAATAATGTTAGTGAAAACAGCAGCTAAACATTAAATGTAACTATAAATGGATAAAATGTACAAGGTTTTTGTTCTTGAATTAATCAGTCCATCAATGAGTGAATGAATGAATGAATTAGTTATGTATGTAGAAAACACTTGTCTTTTCTTTCACCTTCACTTGAGCCTCTTTACGTTCTAAGGATCTTTTTGAAATTATTCATCACGTATTCTATGATTCTAGACTTTCCATAAGCCAGTAAATACACACGTGTAGAAGTCGCTAGGTATAGAAAAAGGACTTGTAAGGAATCGTGGATGGAAAAGAAATAGCGAGAAAACACTTCTCAGGACTTCAGAAAGAGAGCAGATCCCTTGTTGAAAGGCTGAAATAATAAACGATTACGATCAGTTTGTCAAAACGTATTTTATTTATTTTATTTGTGCACCACAACATACTGAAACAGGCATGAGTACTTTTTTTTTTTTTTTTTAAATAATTAAAAGCAGTGAAGATCAACTTTCCTCCACGTTCTTGTTTAGCAGGTCTGGTGTGTTCACATTTTCCCAGCCTTTAAAAAAAATTATTTTAACCATTTAACGATAATTTGGTCCATTAATCTCCATACCTGTAGAAAATGAAGAGCGATTGAGCAAACAAAATAATAATAATTGTAACAATCATAACATCAACAACAATAATAATATGATTTCACAATTTCACGTGACTCACGTTGATTTTGTCTTGGGCCCTGCATGTGCTCGTCAAGGTGGAGTTCTCTGAAGATTTCTGCATCTTTCATTTTCAAAATATCACACAGAGATTTACTGGCCTGGTCACCTTTTTTACACACCATATCTACTAGTAGTCCGGTCTTGTCCTCCGTCACTCGGTGACCCTGCAGGATCTCATTGGCTTCCCTGGCAGTAAGAACTGCAGGGACTTTAGCCCTGAGCCCATCAATGAGATCCTTAAGGAGAGCTTCATTAACTCTTTCAATGAGGGAAAGCCTGGCTTTTGAAAGGTTGTTTGCTTTAAAAGGGTCAGCATAAAGAAAAAAATATTCAGTGTTGCAATTTAAAGCTTTGTCAGTAATTTCAGATAGACATGCCAACACTTTATTTTTGTATTTGTGTGCGTGTTAAGGTTAGTTTAAAGAGACTCACCTGCCATGTTCGATCCTCAGTGAACTCTAAAGTTGTGTTGGTGTGCAGGAGGGATTTATCTGTCCACTGTAAGTTCATGTGTACGTGGGTGTTTATGCAGAACGAGGAAGTAGAAAAATATGCGGATAAAGCTTTGTTCAAATGTCTTGCATACCAAAGATATCTTGCTCTGTATAAAATGATGTCTTATAAATGATGTATAAAATGATGTATGACTTTTCTATTTTTAGAGATCACTTGAATAAAACATTTAGAATGTGTTGTTTTTTTTTCAATGAATCAATTCATTATCCAATATAAACTGTAATCATTGAATCATTAAAATGCCTCGTTCGAATGACTTCAAACTTGAACACTACAGAATTCCCCGAACTGAAATATGTTTCATGTTTCTGAACCAAAAATTGAGATACGTGAGATACATTGAGATACTCATCCAAAATTACTAGCATCTAGAGAGAGAAAAGTTCGAAAATTGCTTTAAAACCTGTTTCTGTTAAAGTTCCTCTGAAAGATGCCCCACCTACTTCTGCACTTATATCTAATCTAATCTAATCTAGTATATCTAGTCTAATTCGGGAATAAACAATATTACTTAAAATTTTTGAAAGAATTATTAGTTTACAATAGGAAATTCTCGTTTTGATTATAAGCGTCATCCCATACAGCGTGTGGCATTTGTTAGCAACATTGCTGCAGATCTCTGTGTACTTGTAAATAAAGAAAAGACATAAAAGAAAAGAAATAAAAATGGTTCCAATTAGAACTTTTTTTGGAAACTTGGAACCCTTTATATATGTATATATAAGGGTTGTATATAAGGGTTACATACACACACATACACACCTATACATACATACATACATACATGTGTGTGTATATATATATATATATGTATATATATATATATATGTATATATGTATATATATATATATATATATATATATATATATATATATATATATATATATATATATATACACACACACACACACACACACACACACACAATATATACAGTAGGGGGCAACATTGCATTGTAAAATTGCTGCTAAGTGTTTCTCTATTATAAAGATTTCAAAGTAGAGCCTTGTCTGGAAGCTAAGAACACGTAACTTTGATTTTTTAAGCAAAGCAGTATGTAAATGTTTGCGTAAGCCAAACCAATTTTTCACAGGATTTGCATATAGTGACGCCCACAAAACTCCATAAAAGTTCAATTGCACAGATGAACGATAAGAGTAAAGTCAGAAAAGCAGACGTGGAAATGATTTTGATTCACTTCTACACCAATGAAAATATTTAAAGATACAGTATATGATCCATCCAACCATCCATCTTCTATACTGCTTATCCTTCCTTCAGGGTCACAAGGGAACCTGGAGCCTATCCCAGGAAGCATCAGGCACAATGTCAGGGTGCCAATCCATCACAGGGCACACAATCACACCAATCAGCCTACCATGCATGGACTGGGGGAGGAAACCAGAGTATCCGGAGGAAACCCCCACAGCACCAGGAGAAACATGCAACCTCCACACACAGGGACACGGTGGGAATCAAACCCCCGACCCTGGAGGTGTGAGGCGAACGTGCTAACCACTAAGCCACCGTGTAGATGTGTATAAAGCTCTATTTCTTTCAGCATATTTAAATGATTAGTTTTATTTCTCTTAATTTACGGGTGTGTTGGCTTGCTTTCTTTATTTCTGTTATATTCTTTAATTAATGTTATATTCTTTAATCCTTGTCCTAGTGAACTAGTATGAGGATGTGTTTTTGGTAGACTCCAAAGCACTTCTGTAAGTGTCCGAAGTGTCCTTGGGCAAGACACTGAACCCCAAGTTGCTCCCGATGGCATGTTAGCGCCTTTCATGGCAACTCTGCTACCATTGGTGGGTGTGTGTGTGTGTGTGTGAATGGGTGAATGAGACACAGTGTAAAGCGCTTTTGATAAAAGCGCTATATAAGTGCGCCATTTACCATTCAGAAGAGCTCACAACGTTCAGTCTTGGATCATTTCTTTTTAGGAGCGAGAACAGGACTATGCTCAGCGATCGCTAAAGCTGAAAAAGCAATCCTGGTGCTCCAGAATGTGGAGCATCCATAATCAGTCAATGTTTCACAGTATTTTCTGGTATGTTTTTTTCTTGACTTCTGTTGTTCCACCGGGTCAGAGACACTCTATGTTGTTGAGGAACTAGCAGAAGTAGATGGACAGAGAAATTTGTCCATTTTCATTGCTGAACTCCTAATGTAGGGTGACCAGACGTCCCCGATTTCCGATACACTATCACCGACTGGAGCTGTCCCTGGTGAATGTCCCCATTTTACAGCACGTTCAAAAAAACTCACAAATATCCAAGCAAAAAGCCTGATCGACATAGCCTGAGAAGTACCAGAGCAATCGTGTAGTGATTATTTTCACCAACAGAGGGGGCTACAGGCTACACTGTGAGGAGAAAAGATAAGAGGAGAAGCATGTTTAGAAGAGAGTAAGACAGATTTTTTGACCAAGAGCAGGCAGAGGAATGACCACGGCCCTTTCCAAGAATTGGAAATGCCGTTTTAATGACAACATGATGAGAGAATTTCCATTTTTGGGTCCAGGTCAGAATGATACAACGGTTCATTGCACCATCTACATTTCCTCATTTTCAGCTGCAAGTGGAGGGAGAGCGGCAGTGGTAGGGCATCGGCTGGTGTACCGTCAGTCACCATATTCTTCAAGAAGGTAGAGCCGCCCCAACAAGAATATGATTTAGCTGTGAAGGAGGGTGTTTACCACACTATGCATCACAATCACCGCTACAGATCAGTGGACTGCACGGCACAGCTGACACGGAAGCTCTATGAGCCAAAGTTTAAAATGTGCTAGGACAAAATGTGAAGTCATTTTGAGGAACGTGTTTGCACCCTGGGTAACTTCTCTGGTAACACAGGACCTAGAACAGGTTGAATATGTGTCCTCGTCCATTGATATGTCCAACCATGGACACGTAAAGCTGCTGCCAGTAGTCGTCAGATATTACAAGATATATGATGGGAACATATCTGTGGAAACAAAACTGTTGGATTTCATTGAACTGAAAGGGGAAAGAGCAGAGGAAATTGCAGCTGAGGTCTTGGTGGTTATTCAGAAATGCCACATTGAAAAAAAAGTGCAGACAACAGAGACTCAAACACCAACTTTGGAGGACTGAATAGGCTTGGTAGGGTCAATGTCCATACAAAAATAAAAATAAAAAGCTCTGCGGAAGGATTTAACTGGTTTTGGTTGCCCTGCCTACATCATTCATAACACATCCAGAACAGCTTTGGATCTGATTCCTCTTGATGTTGAGTCCTTGCTCACAACATTTTTAAAATAGGCATGTACACTCTTCATTTAATTGTGTCTCCTTCTTCACAGTTAGAAAGAGATCTTCATACAGTAATATTAATCTGTTAAATAACATGTATAAAACAAAAGAGGAGATTCGGGAACCCCGTGACCTGACTCAAGAAAGTAAAAAAAAAAAAAAAAAGATTATTACTCATGAGCAGAATTTGATTATGAGCAGAATCAGCAAATTCATGTGCAAATATTAACCAGTTCGATCGTCAGCTGAGTGAAACCTGCATCTTGGTGGGCACTTCCTGTCTGCATGAGGTAATAAAAAAAACAGACGAGCCGTTTCCTGTTTCCTCAGTCACACAAGTTTTCGAAGCTACGTGCTTATTGCATGTTGCATGTATGAAATAATGATTATTTCTTGCATTCATAATGCATAAATTCTACTGAAGTTTTAAACCAGGTGCCAACCATGGTGGATCTCATGAATCTGTTAGTACCATAGTACAGAAATACTAAAAATGCTTGCTGCAGAGTTTGCAAATCATGCCTCAGCTGATCGAAACCTGAGTAACTGGCATTTCTTTCTCATCTGTGGTTATAAAGAGTTTCCTCGGTTGCTGGGGGTTTTTTTTTCATGCAGAGAAAAAATCCACAACAACCCTACTATTATACAGTGATACCAAGGCATTATTATACAGTAGTAGTATTATTATACAGGGATACCTGGTTCTAATACACGTAACATATCTATCTCCTATATGGAATTGAATCAGTGTGGATTATTAAAGGTTAAATTAAGTCAAATTAATTCGGAGTCATGGAAATGTGAGAAAGACAAATGATTGAGATATCAGTTTTTGTATTAAGTGGTTAATTTAACTAAGTACAACTGCCTTGTTTGTCAGTTTGGCATCAAAGTCGCAAAATATTTTCTCCTGGTAGAAGATAAAGCTGCACGACACTAACAGTAAAACAGCCAAACGAACAGAAGTATATACTTATCTAATGCTGCAAATTTTCGTAATTGTAGTCATATTCATATTTAACTGGAAGTGGGCGTGGTCTATATCAGAAGAATTGTTTTTAATGAGGAACCTAATGGAAACCACTGGAAAACAATGAAATAAATAACAATGGAGAAGTATAATTTAAGAACAACAAGGAACAATGGAATGAACGTACAGAATAATATTTTAAAAATGAATTATTATTAATTATTATTTTATGGAGACCCCTGCAAAGATGCGCTGCCAAAATCCTGCAGATCCCCTTGATACAGATTTTCTAACTGTTCAAATATCTATCCATTTTTCATAAAACTTAACCTACACGGGGGGTCTCAGGAAACTCGCGGCACAAGGCAGGGGACACCCTGGATGGGGTTCCAGCCCATCACCGGGCACAATCGCACACTATATGCGCACTATGGACAATTTGGAAATGCCAATCAACCTGCGACACATGTCTTTGGACTGGGGAGGAAACCGGCGTACCCGGAGGAAACCCTCGAAGCACCGGGAGAACGTACAAACTCTGCACACACACAGGGCGGAGGCAGGATTTGAACCCTCATTATTTAAATAACATCCAATAACACTCTGGCTATTTATTGGAGCTTTTTATTTTTGAACAGAACAGATTTTTATCATGATTATCTTTCGATTTGAGATTTATGCTATTTGTAAGCCAGCTTATTTTTTCTTTAAGTATTAAGAATTGGATTTGACCGAGTCAAGTGATGAGTCAACCAGCTATGAATCTCGTATCATCCGATATGGCAGACGCACTGGCATACGTTAGTAGCTCGCAACAACAGCTAAGATGGCGTCTACTGTACAGTAAAAAAAAATCAGCACGTTCTTTGTATAGTCGGTCCGTAGAGGATATCGCAGAGTTGTGATGATGTCATATGACGTGTCTTGGCCCAAATCTGCAAAAAATCTGCGGTACATTTGAAATATTGCGAGCTCCTCTAACTATTGCAGCGTTTGCTTGATTTTGTGTCACTTTCTGCGATGGCAAAATCACTAAATCCTGCGGGGGCTGTATAGTTAACAGTTCTTAGCTTCCTAAACCCTCTCTAATAAGGAACCACTCTGTTTAAGGGTTCTCAGAGTACGTTCATAACTTCCCCCCAGAGGGACATTTCTCCCTAGGGATGGGAAATACAGCAAAAATATCGTCTCAGGAAATGAAAATCGAACAAAACAGTCAAGACACATCAAAAACTTCAAGTTCAAAGACTTCTTTTATCAAAATTTCTTAAAAGTTGTAACAAGGAATAATTTCACAATTGTGGGCTGTATTTATTTGTTGTAGTTATAACATGATGATCCCCAGAGTACTCAGATAAACGTGATCGTGATGCTAATATTACCAAAATCATATAACATCATATAAGGGGTCGTGCTGTTACAGGAAAATTATCAACGACAGAATGGAGTGACGTGACCTGGAGTTACTCTTACCATCCAGACACACCATACTATTTATCCTTCTCGTACTATTCATTGAATTTAATGCGAAACGAGTACGCTCATGTTATAACACTTACGTCATAACAGCTATAAACTATACACAGCTATAGAAAGTCATTCCATTTCTTACACAGTGCAGGATAGCTTACATAAAACCTAAATTAAAACCATTTTCTTAAAACATATTTGTTTGCTTAGAGTAGCGATATTAAAGTATATTATTGGCAGAAAAACGAGATTTTTGGTTAAAACTAGATTTTTTTTTTTGTCTTTTTAACTAAAGGCAACTTTATGCTTATTGCACACTCGGTGTAGAAGAGATTCTCTTAGGACGGGGCACCGAAATGGCCGACATTCTCGTAAGCGCAGTAAATAAACATGAACTATTTGAATCATTTGAGATGATTCTCAAGATAATAAAACCTGAGTCTTATAAATTATACTTATATTTAGTTGTTCAATAAGCTTCAGCTGTTAGTGGTTTCGGTTTAAGTTAACCCAGGCAGCATACGTTTAAGAACATTTAACTGTCTTAAAAGTGGTACAATCCCAATAGGACCCAGCTAACATGGCTGTCACCAATCCTTTTGCCAGCATGTGTTTCGGCAACTTTAAAATCTCACCGTCATGTAGACTTTGGATGTTTTTTTTCTTCCTAGTCAGCTTTAGTACAATGCTAGCTAGTCAGTAATCGGGTAAACCACAGTTCAAATGTAAGTAGAATATTCAAAACTCAGGGACATTGAGGTCCATGCCTATCCAAGGCTGTGCTCCATTTCCAGTGGCATATTCTCTGGAGTGTAGTCACGATTAGGATCCTCCACATATCTCTGCAGCGTGCTGTAATACTGCTCGCCACGATTATACGTGTATAGGGTCGAGATCTGCTCCCAGGCTTTGTGGTTTGGAAAAGGAAAGCTCTCGGGGTCTTTGTTCTCAAAGAAGCTCTTGAGGTTTCGCTCGGCCAGCCGGTTGGCGTACTCGTCTGCGAACGAGTCGAACTTCTCATTCTCTTTCTCCTTGTACACTTTCCAGAAAGTGAGCTGCAGGTAGCTCACTTGAGAGCGGCAGTTTTTGTAACATGTGCCGATCAGAGCGGCCACAGCAGTGCTCATGATCAGGACCCAGCCGAGGACCTAAGGAAAAGATTATTTATGAATTACTTATTACTTATTCATTAATATGGAATGAATTGCCCAGTTAGGCAAAAATACAGACGTGTGTACTCATATCAACTTGCTAAAAAAATGGCTAACTGCTTAGCATGGTGACTAGCTGGTGTGCTAGGAAATGTCAGAATCGCAGAATTATCTCTCGCCGCTGTATTTGAATAACATCCAGCGTAAAAACACATTCAAATTTTGAAATATGAAATATTTTAAGAATCATTTTTGCATCAAAGGAGAGCAATGCCTTCTGGGTAAATATGTCCGCTCTGGAAGTGTGCAGTGATGTCGAGTCAACCTCTTATTGATACCTCATCTAACAAACATCAGTTTGCTGAAGTTGGTGAACAAGAAGTGAACAAGAGGAAGCGTTAAAAACAGTATCTGAACATAAAATAAAACTGATAAGACAACTAGGGCTTACAAAAATAGGTATCTAAATGTGTGTAATTTAGTTGTACTCGTTCCTCCCACAATGTTTGTGATTACCGCTGGCTGTACAAACATTCAACGTCACTCGTTTAAGTGTGAAACTGGCTAATTGTCTGTCGCATTCATAAAATTAAGTCCTGCCTAACGGCTTGTGAAAACAGTTATTGCACCGTGTTCGTGTTTGTAAAACTTTCTTCATTAAACTTGTTTAATGTTCTCAAATTCTCCTCTGTTGTTAAAGAGATAGTTCAACCAAATGATGAAAATTGTGTCATCATTTACTCCCCCTCATGACTTTCTTTCTTCTGTGGAACATAATATTCCATATAATTTACTGGGTGAATGTGTGCAGGTAACAGTATTGAGTGAATGTTCTGGGACTAAAATGTACATTTTTTATAACCAATATAACGGATGACTCGTGGACGTTTCAAGCATGAGATGTTAAATAGATATTAAAATAAGATTCTTGAAGTATTTGAATGATTAAGTATAGTTATAGTGGGCTGCTGTAGGTTAATATACCTGAAACAGGCACAACTGTCTTTTACCTTTACTTTACGTACAAGTTTATAAACTCAGTGGGACAGAAACGAAAATCCAATCGTGGAGTGAGAAGGAAAGCTTCAATTACTTTCTTAGTTGCAGTATCCTCAGAGCACCAAACCAGCACCAATTTAATAGTAGTATTACTAGTAGTAGCAGTAGTAGTAGTAATAGTAGCAGTAGTAATAGTATTAATAGTAGTAGTAGGAGGAGTATTAGAAGTAATAGTATTAATAGTAGTAGTAGTAATAGTAATAGTAGTAGTAGTAATAGTAGTGGTAGTAGTAATAGTATTAATAGTAGTAATAGTAATAGTAGTAGTAGTAGTATTAATAGTAGTAGTAGTAATAGTAGCAGTAGTAGTAGCAATAGTAATAGTAGTAGGAGTATTAGTAGTAGTAGTAGTAATAGTGGTGGTAGTAGTAGTAGTAGTAATAGTATTAATAGTAGTAATAGTAATAGTAGTAGTAGTAATAGTAGCAGTAGTAGTAGTAATAGTAGTAGTAGTAATAGTAATAGTAGTAGTAGTAGTAATAATAGTAGTGGTAATAGTAGTAATAGTAATAGAACAGTAGTAGTAGTAATAGTAGTAATAGTAGTAATAGTAGTAGAACAGTAGTAGTAGTAATAGTAGTAATAGTAGTAGTAGTAGTGGTAATAGTAGTAGTAGTAGTAGTAGTAGTGGTAATAGTAGTAGTAATAGTAGTAGTAGTAGTAGTAGTAGTGGTAATAGTAGTAGTAATAGTAGTAGTAGTAGTAGTAGTAGTGGTAATAGTAGTAGTAATAGTAGTAGTAGTAGTAGTAGTAGTGGTAATAGTAGTAGTAGTGGTAATAGTAGTAGTAATAGTAGTAGTAGTAGTAGTAGTAGTAATAGTAGTAGCAGTAATAGTAGTAATAATAGTAGTAGTAGTACCTGAGACTGGGCGTGTAGTATTAGCAGAAGCTCCTTGGTGTCCGCTGCCGACATGTTGGACGTTAGACACGGGACTTTGGCCAGCTGGTCCCTGCATGTGCTGGTCCTATTTTTACAAAACCAGTGCACGAGTGCCTGTTCTTCCAAACCGCTCACCGCACACTCGTAGAACGTGCCATTCAGCAACGCGATGCTGAGCCACATGATCGGTGCCACGAGCGCTCCAAGAATCACATGAAAAAGCACGGATAAGCAGTTTATGCAGTTCGCCCTACAACAGCAAAATCAAACTCACAATATGACAACAGTACATTTTCAACGAGAAAAACATTACACTTGATGCGCTGTACATTAAGTAAGGAATTAAACACAATGGGGCACGCAGTTATTGGAAAACAATCAATAACAGGTTGATATTTTCCAATAATAGGATGTTACGAAGTGTTTCATTCCTCTTATACCGCAGCAGTATAACAACAAGTACATTTTTATCTGAGTGCACAGTCAGTGTGACAATTGTAACCGTAGTGGTTTTAGGATAAAAGCAAATCCTGGGGCAAATTTGCATCGCCATAGAGTCTGGATTTGCCGATGAGGTTAAGGACTCTTCTGAGTGTTTTACTGCTGATAATTGACCCATTTTTTTCCGGAACCATCACAACTAATAATTATTATTATTATTCATATAGGGAAGTTTATGCTTCCCTAAATGCAATATAACAATCCACTGTAACATGCAGATAGATCGTTATCTTTTACTTTATACATTATAGACTTGTAAAATTTTACATTTATTTACCAGTGGTTTGAACTTTGTCATTTATGCTCTCTAATTATTTCGTACAATGCACAATGGACCAGTTGTATGGTTTTATTTTATTGGTTTAGTGGTTAGCCTCACACCTCCAGGTTCGAAAGTTCGATTCCTGCCTCCGCCCTGTGTGTGCGGCGTTTGTATGTTCTCCCCGTGCTTTGGGGGTTTCTTCCGGGTACTCTGGTTTCCTCCCCCCGTCCAGAGACATGCACTGTAGGCTGATTGGCATTTCCAAAGTGTCCGTAATGTATGAATGTGTATGTGATTGTGCTCTGCGATGGATTGGCACCCGGTCCAGGGTGTACCCCGCCTTGTGCCTTGTGCTCCCTGGGATAGGCTCCAGGTTTCCCGTGACCCTGTAGGATAGGTGGTACAGAAAACGGATGGGTGGATGGATGGATGGATGGATGATTTCATAAAATTTTTTGAGGTATTTAGTTTCCCACACACACTAGACAAGATGAGACCATGACTACCATCTTCTATAAGACTCTCAACTTATATATAAAAAAAAACAACAAAATAAAATATACTACATATCGTATGCTATATATACTTAAGAAACTTTATTCTACACATTTCAGTAAAACACTCACACATGTTTAACCCATAACTGCTCAGTGTGTGAGCTTACCTAATTTGTTCCGCTTTCTTTTGGTTAAATATGGCAAATAAACACCGAAGACTGTGGTTCACGAGTGCGGGTTTCTCTTTTATCGCTAAATTTTCCGACGCCTCATCTTATTTTGATAATTGTAAAACCGATATCTTCTCTTATCTTGTTAAAAGAGTATGCTCATGAATTTGCTGATAAATCTAGCTCACAGCTGACTGACAGCTTGCAGTGAACTCCTGCTAAGTCACTTCAGCTTAGTGACCAAGTGACCGTGCGGTAACACGTTTGAACACTCATACACAAATACAGGAGCATGACTGTAATATTATACCTTCATAATGTCACAAAGTCAGAAATGAGGTATGTGTTTTATCTTTGTACTAATTGTTGACGTGTTACCTTGGTAACTTGATGAACGAAGAGTAGTGCTGGTGATATTTCAAAAACTGGAAACACCCCATTGTGGATGTGTTACATCAAAAACACTCGTTAGGAAAAATCCATTGAGACGAATCTATGAACACTTTATATTGGTATTACAATAATAAATATCTGTAAACATGTAATTGAGACGCCTGTTAAAAGGTTCAGTTAAAATTGGTGGAGAAATATGTTTTACTATCAAATAAACCAGGACGTTTCTGCTAACCTTTTGTTTACTTTTTGTTAACTTTTTACACAGATTTCCCTTTGTGGATCAATAAAGTACATCCATCCATCCATCCATCTACACTTTAAGGCCAAAAGTTTGTTGACCTGACCATCACACCCATACGGGCTTGTTGAACATCCCATTCCAGATTTAGTCCGCCTTTGCTGTTATAATATCCTCCACTCTTCTGTGAAGGCTTTCCATTAGATTTTGGATCGTAGCTGAGGGGAATTCAGTGACAAGACCATTAGTGATGTCAGACACTGATGTTTGGTGAGGAGACCTGGGGTGCAGTTGGTGTTCCAGTTCATCCCAAAGGTGTTCAGTGGGATTGAGGTCAGGGTTCTCTGTAGGATACTCGAGTTCTTCCACTTCAACCTTGCTTGAATATCTGAATTTGTACCCAGGGACATAACCATGCTGGAACATGTCTGGGCCTCTTGGTTCCAGTGAAGGGAAATTGTAATGCTACAGCATACAAAGACATTCTGTACAATTCTCCTAAATTTGTGCCAGCCATTTCCTAACAATATCTATTCCTCGTTAAACATGACCTGAGAACTATTTATTTTGTGCCCTAAGGATCTCCTTACCTAGGACAGAGTTTTCTGGGGTTGAGGCAGCAGCCCGTGTAGAGGCGCCACAGGCGCGTGCTCAGGAAAAGGCCGACGGTAAAGAGCACGAGCGCCGGTCCGAGCAGGTACGTGAGCCCGTAGACCATGTTCTGGTTTACGTTGCATGGACACTGGAAGGATAAAAGCGTGAAGATCCTCTCTCCGCCGATGGTAGCGATGGCCATGATGCCATATCCGATTTTAGTCTTCTGATTGGTGAAGAAGCGCACGACGGCATTGAGGGAGTCCATCGTGGTTTTCAGAGACGCGGGAATCATACAGGAGGTGTTCAGGATACCTGAGAGAAGAATTTAAGTTGGGAAACAGAGTGCACTATTGCAATTCTGTGGCTGGAAATCTGACGTAAAAACAAACAAACAAACAAACAACCCTAAAACTCCCGACTTGAGATGCGCGCGCGGCTGTTATTGTGTTTCGTTCCTTTCTTTCCGTTTGTTTTCCCCCTAAACTCTCCTCCCTGTAAAAATCTCTCTCTCTCTTTCTCTCTCGAACTCCTCCCAGCTTGTTATTCCTTCTCCAGCAGACCGGCTCATCTGGTTTTGCACTTCCTGTCAGCCAACACACAACATTAACCAAGCACGCGCCGCCATGGCTAATTACAGCCCAATAGCATGCAGAATTGCACGGTTTCACTTACGAGTATTGACTTTGGTTACTTAGAATTTCCTCAGCAGTGCAACAAAAGAACAAAAAACAAAACAAAAGAGTTTGTGCAGATCAGTGAGTGTGGGTGTGTGTGTGCGCGCGCCCATCCATTTGTGTTAAGGGTGTGGTTCAGTGTGCGCGCGCGGTTACAGAGCTGAGCCCGGCATTGTGCTGTGATGTTAAAGATGTTTGCATGTGTGAGTGAAGCACAAGTCATGTCAGTTCATGCCTTTCGAAATGACAGACATGTCTATGTAGAGATATCAGGAGTGAGATCCTGAGGGACCCAACAAAAAAGTTGCGTATGTATGCTCAAACTTCCAAAGTTACACCTTTACGACATACAAGTGCATGTCCAACAAGGTTTGAGTGACATGTAGAACATGGGTTCACTCCTCCATTCAGAACATTTCAAGCTCTTTGGTTTTTGCATTAAATTCGGACCGGTTTTCGGCAGTGTCTAAATCTTGAGTTTGAAAGTTTGAGAAGATCGTTGCATAATTTCACGTTTAACTTATTGTCTTGTTCAAATATCCACCCACTGCCAAGTTGTAACCTTCTGGCAGAGGCAACCTGGTCATTTGTGGTTTTTGTGATGCTATTAGCCTTCATGAAACTTCCAGTAAGGTGAAGCTAACTCACCTGGGGCGGATGTGGCTCAGGTGGTAGAGCAGGTTGTCGGTTCGATTCCTGGCCCACGTGACTCCACATGTCGACATGACACTGAACCCCAAGTTGCTCCCGATGGCAAGTTAGCGCCTTGCATGGCAGCTCTGCTAGCATTGGTGTGTGAGTGTGTGTGTGTGAATGGGTGAATGAGAACCAGTGTAAAGCACTTTGGATAAAAGCACTATATAAGTGCAGACCATTTACTTGAGCACTGATAAGTAGCAAGATGTGGACTTGATAGATAATGTACATGTATTATACATTTATTACCACATTTTCACTTCATTCCATTTCCATTAATCACTTTACAAAAGTGCAGGAGGTAGGAGTCAGTTTAGCATAGTTCTGATAGAAAATCATTTCTATTCCTTCTAAACTGTATGTGCTCTCATATTTCAAGATGTTTCTTTGATTCCACTACAGCTTTCTAGACACTCAATGGGTTTTCAGCCCAACCGTTGTTGTAGTGAAAGAAAATTACCCTACAAGGCTACTTCAAACACGGATGCATGAAAAGAAGCACGAAAAGCATTACAGACTGTAGCCTAGTAATTACATTACTAACTGCAAGTGGAACTGTGTCATTATTATATGAAGAATAAAGACCTATCTCTTTAACAAGCACTTAAATGGGCACCTACTTCTAAAATAAATAAATAAATAAATAAATAAATAAATAAAAAGCTACTCTTAATCCCTGACCTATTTGTACTAGCACAAAGATGTGTTTGATGGAGAATACAAACCATGACTAAGTCGCTCTGGGTAGACCAGCCAAACGTATGTAAACGTTATACAAATTTCTCTCTTCTGTAATGTTCGTCAGTGAAAACCAACCACTGGACCAGTCTAGCAGTAACACTGATATGGTAGTGTGTGCGTGAGTGGATGGATGGATTGGTACGAGTGTATCAAATGGAGCAGCATTGCTAGGCTTCCTGCTGTGTTGAGAAACTGGCACGGATAACTGGTATGATGATCCCAAACTGTGCATGGAAGAGCATGAGCTGGGTATATCTAATAAAAGTGTTAGTGTACACAACAGTGGCACTTCTTCCTTAAGGCCATGTTGAGCAGAGCCCCACTATATGCAGTGTATCAAGCATTCAACAAATGTTAATCTTTATAAAGTCCTCATTTACATTACCATACCATTTTAAATTCTGTTAAAATACCAGTTAACTCTTTTGAGTGACCAATGCTTTAAAAAAAATGTGTTATTTGATTGTACCATCCATTGTACCTCTGATTTGCTCATTCATTTTTTTTTATTATTTCAAAATGGGAACTGCAACATGTGTTAATAGAGGGCAATTGGGGCAGGAATCATGCTGCCCAATGCTTACTCTGTGAAGATTTTCAGCAGAGGAGGATCAGTAAACAGGACGGTTAATGACAGGCTCGCTTTAATACTCAGTGACCATATCGATCTCGTTTTATAGCGAATAAAAAGAATTAACTCTAATAAATAGACTTTATGCTGGATGAGAATTCTCAGCTAACCATTATGGGGTTACTTTACACATTCACTATATAGGAGCCTATAGCATCAGCAAGCATGATATTCTCCTGATTTAACTTCGTTTGAGGCCATATTGTTATGGATGTCGTCCTGCCCCACTGTGGTCACGAGTCGCTGCTTTGGGAGGGTTTAAATCCCTGATTTGGTGTGTATGACAGATACAATAACCAGTGAATGTAGTCTCCAGCCCTCAGAATCAATAAAAGCTTTCAGTGTTAATTTACAGACACTGATGGACAGAGTCACTATGAAACACGAGTCATCCTGGCACATCATGATTCATCTTTGAACTGCGACAGAGAAGACCACTGTTATGAACTGGGAAAACCTACAAGACCAATAATTTATCATGATCAGTGAATAGACTATTCTTCTGAAATCTAAGATTTTTTCAAAGCAATTAAAAAAAAAAAAAAAGGTGTTTCTATAGTATATACACGTAATTAAGGGTGTAACATGCGTAGAAATGTTGAAGTATAAAAGTCAGAGACACATGGGGCGTGGGAGGAGGGGGGTGGTTGGGCAGGAATGCAATTATTATGGTCTCAGATGTCATCATTGAGCCTCTACAAGGTTGTTATCCTTACAATTCTTCTCTACACCTGCCCCCCTAAAAAATACATCTATAATTATTACAGCGAAACACGTGTCCAAATTTATTGAAAAAGCTCCAGATACAAACCATGAGATGTACAATTTAAATGTTATGTACAGTATTTACAATCAGAGCAGAGGACAAAGGGTAACAGGTTAATCTTCTTCTAGAACGATCATTTCAGCCTGACCAGCATCTCCCAACAGTGCCAGAAGAGTCCTGTAGGCGTTTCTGAAACACAGAGACCAAGCAACTGTATCTGTAAACTGTAACTGACTCATTCCAATCCTTACTGATACCAGTCCAACACTGGGTTCTTCTGATTATAAATGTTGATGACCCTTGTTCCTCATTTATCAGTCTTTCAGTAAAGTTGTTCATAAATGTTTTCATAGGCCAACCCAAATGAAAAATTTTTTGTACTCGCGTAGATCACCGTACATTACCAAAAGCATTCGCTATCGCTGACTTGCTTTTAGCCATGCCCACAAAACATAAAGGCAAGGCTCACAGAAAGCCGAAAATGGGAAAATGACAACTAAATGGTGAAAGAGCTCCTCCTAAGCGTGCGCTAAATCTTCCAGTAATGCAGCTCGGCCACCGCAGAGCGCTGTCTACAACAGACGCACACAATCTCTTCCTCCTTTTATAGGGTGCCATTTCGTTCGTCCTAATTAAATGGCTAATCGAATTTATATTAATTCATGCATTTATTTTGGATTGCTTTCTTTCAAAATCATTCCTACGAGACGACCGAGCTGTCATTAAAATTTGCGTGAGCAACTGAAATGATGAAGAAGCAATTTAAACCTGACAGCATGATCCGTATATAAATCGTAGTAACGCACTGATTACACGATTCGACGCCGAGTCACGGAGGTTCGAATACGTTCGTTTGTACCTGTTCAATAAATGAGGCGCAATATCAGTTCATCATCTTATGACCAGTACCTGAGAGATGCGTTTTTTCCGATTCCTCTCTTCTGCTCGGTGTTTCGTAAACTCTGCGAGAGAATTGGAATCAGAGTCGACACAGCCAAGGGACTGAGGATGGCCACCGTCTCCAAGGCGCTGTACATCTGCAGCTCATACACACCCTCGCTCTCCTCCACAAACGCTCTGGGAACACACACGATATAGGCACGAGACATTTACATTCCAAGTCCCACATTGCATTCTACCTATACTAGTGTACCACACACATTTTAGTGAAGTAGTATACTTCCTGGCAAAGGCGACACTCTATACATCAGGTTCGCACCTGAGAACTGTGATGAGCTGTTCGCACGGTTCCTCTCTGGCTGCAGAGGAACATCTCTCCACGATTAGCTGCACACTTTCTGTACTCAGCTTCTTCACTAACAAACACAAACATATATACATATGTACATTTTATACATTTCAGAAGACGTGCCTTCTTTGTGTGCTTTAAATCAGATGAAAGAACACCATATAACTGACATCAAAATATCACTACATCCTGATTCAGTTGCCCAGGGTAGGACAGCCGTTATTCGATTCTGTATGATGACATTTCTTTCGACTTCATGATGACTTTCCTTTTCTGGATTTCCACACCTCAGCTCACACCAAATCTTAACAGACTCTAAACGTGGCTTAACTAACCAGCTAAATTAGAGGCCACATGACAAAAATATCGTAAATATCAGAAATATACAGTCCCCTCCGAAAGTACTGGAGCAGCAAGGCCAACTCTATCGTTTTCGCAATCCAGTGAAGACATTTGGGGTTGAGATCAAAAGATGAATACGAGACAATAGATCAGAATTTCAGCTTGCATTTCCTGACATTTACATCTAGATGTGTTAAACATCTTTAAACATGGCAGGCCACCCAAATTTAGGTGAGCAAAAGTATAGGAACAAATAGTCTTAAAGTAAATTGCTATTTGGTGGCTTAGTATCCCTTGCTTGCATCAAACCAGTGACATCACCAAACTGTTGCATTGTTTGTGTGATACAATGATACAGCGCCCGTGGAGCAGAGAGGGTTAAGGGCCTTGCTCAAGGGCCCAACAGTGGCAGCGCTGGGGCTTGAACCGCCGACCTTCTGATCATTAACCCAGAGCCTTAACCGCAAAGCCACCACTGCCCCATTTTTGCCCCTTTTTTCTTAATGTAATAAATGAAACCTTTTAAATGAGACTGATGATGCTTTTCTTTTTGTAGACACCTTTAACACCTGTATGTCTTTTTCAGTCTATTTTAAATTTACAGCAGAACTTATGAATAATAGTAGGAGCTTATTATGAATGTAAATTCACGGGGGCTTTAAGAATGCGAATGCACATGTTCAATTCGTTGAGTAATACTGTATGATATTGTTAAGTTAAAGCTTAACTTTTGTGGCAAATGAAAAAGTCTCTTAACTCATCTTTAGTCTGAAATGTGCAAACGTGGAGCCGTTTATTGGGGCGAATTACCAAGAATGCCTCGGCACATTCCTTGCATTGTTGTGGTGAACGCTGGAGGACTCTGAGAAGGTTGTGTTAAACTTTTGTCTGGTGCCCTCTTGTGGTACAAATAAAGTAATGACACTCTCACATGTCAGCGGGTCTCACACTATATGATTTTAAAGCCTGATCTTGCTGTAGATAACAAATATCGCACATTGTATAATAATCATTTGGTTGTGAGAAACAACATACAACATAATGTGACATGCTCACTGGTGGCTGATTTAGTGCGACTGTCACCAACAACAAAGTTCTGTCAGTGACTACGTTTACATGGACAGCAGTAATCTAATTATTGACCTTATTCTGAATAAGACAATATTGTGATTCAGGTGTTTACATGAGTTGGTTTAAGAATATTCCTTTCATGTTCAGGTTTTACATGTTATAGAACATAGAGCGATTAACGGCACACGTCATTACGTCCCCACGCCACGCCGTCTGACGTTCCCTCCAGAATTTCACGTATCGACGTACAATTCGTTTTCGTTATGGTACCGTGTACAGTTTTGGGTGTTTTTACTTTTAATTTTACGAAAGCTTCAAGTGCAGTAAATTATTTGTCATGATATACGTGCATATAGACGACTGCTTGAAGCCGTGGGCTGCGTCCCAAACCGCATACTTACCAACTATATAGTAGCCGATATACATGTATTATTTCACCTACTACATAGCAGGCAAGTACGCGGTTTCGGACGCAGCCGTGCGCTCTTGTTTGCCGTCAAACGGTTGAGCGCTGCCGTGTGTGTACGTGTCCTGTCGCACAATGCAGTGAAAACTCCCACACGACGTTAATAGTGTGATTAAGGTGTGTACATGTCTGTAATACTCGTCGATAATGCGACTAAAACAGGATATCTTAATTCGACTTGTGTTTACTTTGAGTATGACTTTCAATAATCACTGTTTACATGATAGTTTCTTAATCAGAGTACCGTCTTAATCGGGTTAATATCGGATTATTGTCGTCCATGTAAACGTACTGAGTGTCAGTACTTGGGAGCACTGCTATGAAGCTTGTCTAATATCCAAGACCAGGACAGCGTAGGATGACAAAACTCTCACGACAGATACAAATATGGTAGTGGCTTTGAACTGACTTTGAAATGTATTTTTCCCCTTCACAGTTCCCTCTTTAGAGCTTCATCGTATAATCAGACATATAATCTGACGTAAATGAGAAACGTAATTGCATGTCTGTTACTAGATTATTATTTTTAGGATTTCCAAGGATTCCTTCCCAAGTCTGTATCAGAATTTTTTTTTTAGGATTCATTTCCAAGATTTTATTAGGGCCAACTCATACAGTGTGGCAAGTATTAACCTTAAAATATCCCTATAATTGCACAGTGTAAAACCGGCTTTATCTGCTCAGGGCCGGCGTGCCTGCAGGCTTTCATTCCAAGCACACCAGGAGTCACACCTTTTTTCCACTTAAGGAACGAGTTGCTCTTGGTCCTCAAATGACTGTCAGGTATTTCTGGCTGTTCTGAAGCCAAACTTGCAGCCAAACCAGCTCTTTGTGGATGAAATGAAATACTCTTGCATTAATAAACAAAAAAAATCAGAAAATAAACAAAAAATCATGAGAACACTGTTTGGTTTCTGATATAGTGGTTTCCCTTATGTTTCTCATTTCTCTCTCTGTTACTTTCAATTTGAAGTGGATGAACTCATGTACCAGAATCAGAAAGCAGATGCCTTGTCTTGGGCATTTTAGTGATACCTACAAAAGGTATCTCTAAAGGTGAAACGATCTTTGAAAGCAAAATGCATCACTGTTCCTTTTTTCCCCTGGAGTTTTTAGCCAACATTTTTTTTTTTTTTACAGTTTGGCTGATGCACTGATGCCATACACGTACGCTGCCTTCAAAAAGCGGCCGAATTAAGGCACCTCGGAACCTTTTAATTATCGTTGACGCCGTGTTATTGTAGATTCGATATCTGATTCCGTTCTAATGTTAGATTAGGGTTTTTTCCCCCTCTTTTTTGTGGGTTTGTTTGGATATGCTTTTATTTTTTACATATTGTAGCTTCAATAATGAGAGTTCTGGGAACAGACTGAAACATGTGGTTCTGGTTGAAGGTTTGAGGAATGCATAAATGCACACTCTACATTGTGTAGGACTATTGTGTATTGTCTAAAGCTCTTAAACCAGAAAACGGTGGTTCTCTGAACAGGCACTGTGTCAGTGGTAGAGTGTTTTGTGTGTGTGTGTGTGTTCCACCTTGAGGTTCATTAACGAGCATCACGCAGCGCAGCACATGTCCGAGGGGCACAGTGAGGAGGGTGGGGTCAGAGTCATTATTACGTCTCAGGAGCTCCAATAGGAACATGAGGACGGCTGCCAGTCGAGGAGGAGGGGCGTGGCCTCTGAACTGCAGGAAGTTTTCTCTACAGAGATATAAGTGTGTGTGAAAAAGAGAGAGAGAGTGAGAGAGAGAGAGATGTCAGTCTTTATGGAATATGATTTTCTGAACTGTCAGGTCCACAAGTTTGAGTCTCTCCTGCTATTTCTGTCTTTCTGCTTCTCTCTCTGTCAGTCAATTATTTTTTCCATCTTTCTCACACTGTAGATCTCGGCAGAGTCTTGTTTCAGAAATAAAAATGATTGAAAAATGCATTGAGATAACTGTATACAGTGGAAAAACAGTTCTTCATGGCACACTCACTCATTTGCTCCAACTGTATGCAAAAAAGCGATATGTAAATTAGAGACTTTATTATTATTATTATTATTTTAAACCTGAGTGCCTGTAGGATGGTCCTCCTCAGCGCAGCCCCACGTGCTGTGGGTGTGGCCTCACACCCAGCCAGCAGCACCGGATGATTGGCTACTGCTCCGATGGTGGGCGTGGCTGGCAGGAAACGGCTCAGGTACTGAGTGATGACGCTACGCAGCTGCTGCTTGAGGTACGACACCTGCGTTTGAGACACGCCGACTGCTACAGAGAGACCCTGAAAACACAAACACGCATGTTTAACGGACTGTAGAGCAAACCTCAATCATATAAGTCAACACACACTGTACAGAGAACCTGAACACACACTCTAACAACAACAACAACAACAACTAAAAAACGGCAGCATAATACATATACACAGACTTGTAGGTAGAGTGGAAGTGTGTCCCGAATAGCGGAGATCAGCTGAGGAGGCGGAGCTTTATCCTGCAGCAGGGAATGTGGAAGCAGCAGGACGTCTATGATGCGCAGAAGAATGGACTGAGCTTTAGATGTGGCTAGTATTGGGCTCCAGTGCTTAACCACACACCCTGGGAACACATGCACAGTACACAATTAGAGGAAAGACAGCGTGTGTGTGATCAACTTTAACAACGCAATGTAAATACTACAATCGTGTATTTGCATCATATCAAGTGGGTGAAGGTTAAGCATGAAGAAGTTTGGCTACAGCTTTTGGCATGGAGACAAATCTAAAGCGAAATGTCTGTTATGTGGAGTATTGGCTAATTTGTAATTCAATGAAATGCTTGGCGTCTTAAAGCGTGCACTACAGTGTGTACTACGGTGTGTAGTGTGTAATGTGTATTGTGCACACCAAGTGTCCAGTAGGTGATGTGTAGCCCCTCTGTGGTCTTGTTCAGAAGGTTGGGTTTGATGAACTTCATGATGTCTCCTACATACTCCAGCGCTTTACAGACCAGAGACACACGCTCAGCCTGCTGCTGCAGCCCACAATACACACGACCTACACACTACACACAAATTCAAAAATGAACCTTAAAGAACTAACTGTAATGAATTTAAATATGGGGGTGTGTGTGTGTGTGTGTGTGTGTGTGTGTGTGCGCGCGCACCTTTATAAACAAGGTCAGGGCAGCTTTAGATTCTTGCATAGCAGCGTTAGTGTTCAGTCCGGCTCTCTGAAGCAGCGACTCCACTTCTGGTAGTCTTAGGATTAGTGAGGTCATCTCAGCTAACTGCTCCTCTAAAGTCCTGTCTATACCCACACACACCCATACAGAAATACCAGGCCGGTTTCACAATGGGAAGGCGGAACAGTGCGACACTGTTTTCTGTTTAAAGAGGTTATACTGTATAGATCACTTAAACATGTGACAGAACATAGTGATGTAACCAGCTGATATGAGATGATGTGAGGGGCGGAGCATCCGTGTTTGAACGAAATTCCCAAAACATGAGGGGGGACATTTTTTTTTTTAATCTCCACCCACAGCTACAGCAAACTAACTAGCTAAACCTTAACCTCAGCCATGGAAATCAAACCTTACAGCTCATGGAAACCAAAAATCCAGTATCGCAAAATATTAGAATAAAGAATTTAGAATACAGAAATGTCGACCTTCTGAAAATATGTTAATTTATGCACTCAATACTTGGTCGCGGTTCCTTTTGCATGAATTACTGCATCAATGTGGCGTGGCATGGAAGCGATCAGCCTGTGGCACTGCTGAGGTGTTTGTTCTGGAAGCCCAGGTTGCTTTGATAGCGGCCTTCAGCTCGTCAGTATTGTCGGGTCTGGTGTCTCTCATAGATTCTTTATGGGGTTCAGGTCAGGCGAGTCGGCTGGACAATCAAACACAGTAACACCATGGTCAGCAAACCAGTTACTAGAAGTTTTGGCACTGTGAGCAGGTGCCAAGTCCTGCTGGAAAAGGAAATCTCCAAAAAGCTTGTCAGCACATGGAAGCATGAAGTGCTCTAAAAATCTCCTGTTAGATGCTGCATTGACTCTCAACCTGAGAAAACACACTGGACCAACACCAGCAGATGACATGGCACCTCAAATCATCACTGACTGTAGAAACTTCACACTGGACTTCAAGCAACTTGGATTCTGTTCTTCTCCACTCTTCCTCCAGACTCTGGAACCTTGATTTCCAAATGAAATGCACAATTTACTTTCATCCTCCCCATGATTGTGGTTGTGTACTGAACCAGACTGAGAGATTAAAGCCTCAGGAAACCTCTGCAGGCGTTTTGAGTTAATTCGCTGATTAGAACTCTTCTCAGGTCGACATTTCTGTATCATAAATTCTTTAATCGAATATTTTAAGGCACTGGATTTTTGATTCCCATTAACTGTATGCCGTAATTGAGATTAAAACAAAAAAAAGGCTTGAAATATTTCACTTTATGTATGATGAATCTAGAAAAGTTCTACTTTTTGAATTAAATTAGGGGAAATAAAATGAACTTTTCCATGATATAAAATTTTTTTGATAAGCCTATTATGATGCTTTGTGCATTGAAGAAGAATCACATATAATGAATCAAGGAATCAACTATTCTCCCTCTCCCAAAAGGACAGAAACTTGCTGTGTACCTGTTCTGCTGTTGTGTGTGTCAGTGTTGTTGTGTTGATGCTGCTGTACGATACAGCGAATCCATGCTCTCACACACAGAGCCTGGGCTGAGTCACCAGCAGAGCACATCTTACGCACTAGCTCCCTACAGAACACACACACACACACACCCACACACACACCAAAATTAAGCAACAGAGGAAAAAAAAACAAAGATTTAAAAGGAAAACAGGAAGAAAGGAAAGGAAAGGAATGAAACAAAGAAGGGGAAAAGAAAGGAAAGGAATGAAACAAATGAAGGAAGAAAGGAAAGAATGCAGGAAAGGGGAGAAAGGGCAGAAGCAAATCAAAAAAGAAAAAAAGAATTTAGTCAGGAAAGGAATAAAAGGATGAAAGCAAGAAAGAGAAACAGACAGAAGGAATGAAAGTAAAAAAAAGTAAGGGAAAAACATTAAAGGAAAGAAAGGAAGGTAAGAAAGCTGGAAAGGAAAATTAAAAAAAGAAAAGACAGGAAAGGAAGGAAGGAAAGAGAAATGGACAGAAGGAAAGAATGTTTAAGAAGTGAGGAAAGAAAGGAAAAAAGAAAAGAAAGGAAAAGAATGAAAGGAAAGAAAGAAAAAAGGAAGGAAAGAAGACAGGAAAGGAACAGTAAAAAAAGAAAAGTATGAAAGGAAGAAAGCAAGAGAGGAACATACAGAAGGACAGAAAGTTTTAAAAACAGTAAGGAAAGAAAGGTCAAAAGAAAAGAAAGGAAAAGAATGAAAGGAAAGAAAGAAAAAAGGAAGGAAAGCAAGAACGACAGGAAGGAAAGTAGTGAGTAAAGAAAGGAAGGTAAGAAAGCAAGAAAGAAAAGACAGAAGGAATGAAACAAGGCAGGAAAGGAAAAGTAAAGAAAAGATAGGACAGGAATGAAAGGAAGAAAGAAATAGACAGAAGAAAATAATGAAAGGAAAGAAATAAAAAAAAAAAAAGGGAAGAAAGATGGCACGTACTCATTCTGCAGCAGGTTGTTGAGGTAGCGCGTCACCAGTAGGGGCCGAAGCATCTCATCCCAACCAAAACACTGAATCATGGCCAGGAGTGGGCGGGGCTGAAGATCCTGAGGGGCGGAGTTAGGCAAATCTAATGCTAACAGAGTGAAACCTGGGAGAACAAGAAAGAGATGAAGACACCATATGATCGACACTTTTCATACATTTTTCCTCAGTGACCGCAACTGGCACAAGACACAAGACAGCTGGCCTCATGCTGCCTTTTATCACATACTCAGAATGAAAGCTTCCATAGTAGTGCACATCACGTTATACCACATCAGAGATTCACAGAGATCTGACCTGCAGCGGCATGCGCCAGCTCTTCTGGCGGAGTCTGAGACATTCTCAGTGTGCGCAGGAATGGCAAGAAGTGAGTCCACAGAGTGACAGCCACAGCCAGGTGGCGCTCTTTAACCACACCGAGAGGAAGAGCTGCACCGGCACATTGAGAACACTGCTGCACCCTCCTGCAGCGCAAAACAGGCAGACACACAACCAGCATCATTTATACATACAGTATAAACATGAACATGTGCTACCACAAATAATTCACATTATGATAATTGTACAACCAGACAGCACGTTTAAAAAATAAATAAATAAATCATGGTACGAGTACTCAGCACAGTTGCGTCTGTTTGCTCCCGAGAATAAACACCACATCGTATGTTTTATCCATTCATAGTTAGATTTAATGTTGTGGAACTTCTGTGAGACAAACTGGTTCCTGTTATAACATATTGGAACGAGCATATTAATATAAATCTTTGATTTCAATTACTACCGGAACTGTCAGAGATGCCGTTTAAAAAGCACCCTCTGACCAATCCGAACTGAGAATCCAACAGCGCTGTGGTATGATAAATATTAATAAGTGGTTGACACTGAAAACTTGTGCATAATAATCGCTCGCAAGTTATACTAATATAATCACACCCACACTCATTTTTCCCCCCGAAACAAAATTTCTTGAATGTTAGATTTTCGGATGTTTTCTTTACTCTGTGTCGTTTAGAAATAAACATTTCCTCCCAGCTGACTAGATAATTAAGTGAGATCCTACTTAGCTCCTACGCTGATTTTGCGATAATGTTTGGTGTTTAACAATACATATCATTTGGTTTATTCGTTTCTCTTTCTGTCCAACAGTTACGAGAGGCTAGCAGGACAGCGTAGAAGATACAACAGGGCATTTTACGCTTTATTTTTCCATCCTGTCGCTCTGGATGGTTAAGTATTAGTGCGACTAAGCAGCTGAAGGATCTGTAATCTCATTTAGAGCGGAGATGATCCTGCCGTGTTGTCATTCAGCCTCAAAGCAAGAAGGCGAGCATCTCACACGCGCACAGATACACACACCTCTGAGCCTTTTCAGCCAATCGATTATCGCCTGAATTCATTAGACCCGTTTACTGCGCTGGAATGGCCCTTTCACATCCATCAGCCCTACACATGCACACACAGCCCTCTTAATCCCTCACTACACACATGCTTCTTAATCCCTCCACAGTGCAGAAACCCCCCCAACCCCCGACACACCACCTGAGACCCCTCTTAATCCTTCCCTTGGTGATGGTACATAAACAACCACACACTCCGACACACACAGCGCACTGGTAAAAGCTACTCTTTATTACTACTACTACTACTACTATTATTATTATTAGTAGTAGTAGTAGTAGTAGTAGTAGTATAGGTGTAAGTAAATGCACTTCATTTATGTTCAAGTTTTATCTTGGATGATAATCGTTTCTGTCGAATTGTACCTTTAGTCCACTAAATGCTGCTTTGCTGGTAGCCTTCCGTAAATGGGCTCAATAAAATATCCACCATGGGGGGACAAATTAAAGGAAAACCCGACATGAAGTGCATCAGTAAGGTGGTGAGCCATTACGAGTAACCAGAAGAGCTACGATATGCCTTGCCATAGATTCTACAAGTCTCCGGAACTGTACTTCAGTGATAAACACTGTTCGTCCAAACGATATTTCAACAGTTGGTGTTTTGTCGACGGTGGCAGGAAGCGCTAAGGCTGCTGCGCTCGAAACTTCACTCAAATTCAACTTACGCCAACCTTTTTACGCCACGTGCAACCGATAAAAATGAGCTCTAAAATATGACGAAGCGAACACGCGACTCGCTAGTTACATACAATGGAGGAGCAGCTAATTCATTTGCTAATTGTTCAATCTAGCCATGGGATCGATTGTTTGAGGTTGAACTCGCCCTTACTTTGTCAAACAGGGCCTCATGAACCCTTTTTCTTGTCCTCTGTGTCCTTCGGTGAAACCTATAGTGACAATGTTTTGAAAACCAGCTCTTTGTTACCGGAAAAACCCCAATAAAAGAAAGAAATAAAAATAAGCAGGGGAAGAGGCATTACATCACACAAAGTTTAAAAGCTCAATTACGTTCACGACCACTCGTGTCTTGGTACAATTTGTATGACACGTGAGATTCAGAACAAGTAGCCTTCAAACCTGGTCCTTTCCTATAGATGTGGATGCGCTGATGCATCCCAGTAAATAACAAAAGTGACTAATGATGCATCTACTGCTTAGACTATAATATTAATATATGACTGCGAAGTGTTTAGCAAGCAAAGCTTTATGATCAACTGAGACTTCGTCCTACAGTACTAGTCAACAAATATGGTGTAGTATCTAGTATGCGATCTGGACTTAAAGACTCAGAGCAGAAATTCGGAGCTCCTCCTGCTGACCGTAGTGAACCGGCATCTCGTTGGCGCATTAAGAGATCCCGGAGCACAGCCGGGGCTCATCATACTGACCCGGTTTGTAAAATGCTCTCCACTATTCCAAGCGCTCGTACAAATGAAGTCTCTATCGTTATGATGAATGCATTAGCACCGACGCAATTAATGCGTAATTAAGGGGGCGGAGTATAACGTGGGCTTCTGAAATCGTTAGCTTGATTAGCGAGTGTGGAAAGAAAATTTGACCGATGATTGAAGCACCTGCCTCCGACCAAGAGCCAATCAGACACTAATGGTGCTCATCACATTCCTTTTCGGGACTGACCGTGCGAGGGGTCGAGTTGTCTGTGTGACCCGTCCTGCAGCTGCTGATCAGATTCTCACTAATTGACTGATCAGCACTCAAATAAAAATAAGACACGACAGACACAAATAATTACCTTGACAACAAACACCCGCAGGTGTCGACCCTACAGTAACCCCCCTCCCTTTCTTACCACACAGTCCATTCTGTTCCTTTTGCATACAAACACTCTGTCTCTGTACGTGTGTGTTAATTGTGTTTGTGTGTGTGCGCTCACCGTAACTGCGTCAGTGCCATCTGTAGGAAGTCGAGCACCGTGTCAAGCTCTTTAGCGCCACAGGCAGGCAGCAGCAGGCCGAACCCTTCGTTAATCAGCTTCTCCTCGGACAGACACAAGGTGGCGCTGCTTTGCCACACCTGGCCCACACCTTCCAAGTAGGCGGAGATAAGGCGCCATAGCTCTGTCCTCCTCGGCACGGGCGTAGTCTTAAGGTAAAACTCTCGTGCAGCACTGCTGAAGGAGGTGGAGATTCTTGTGGCAGCCCCGCCCACGTCCACGCCACGCTCCACGAATCCGAGAAGCAAAGCCAAACGACCCCGCCATGACATCACTGCGGTTGCCGCAGGCAACCGTAGGGCCAAAAGATCAAAGGCGCGGCCTGTGGCGTCCTCCAGATCGGCTCGGAGCGACAGAACCAAGAAGAGGAGCAGGAAGTGATGTAGTCCGCTCTCGGACAGCTCGGCCATGCGACGCTCATGGAACTTGGAGTAGATTCTACAGGGAAAGGGAGAGAGAGAGACACACACACAAACAGTGAGACTGGCAGAGAGACATATAGTATTGTACAGGGAAAGAGAGTGAGAGACAGAGAGACAGGCAGAAATGGAAAGGGGTGAAAAGAGAAAGAGAGAGACAAGAAAGGGGAGAAAGAGAAAACAGCAAAAAAAAAGAAAAAAAAAGAAAGTGTGACAGAGTGTGAAAATGTGTCTATGATGGAGAGATGATGTGTGTGTGTGTGTGTGTGTGTGTGTGTGTGTGTGAGATCCTCCAGGGCAGCAGGGTTAAATGGCTTTAAAGATCATGTTAAATGTCAGAAACAGTGAGACACACTGCTGTAGCTCTACATACACGCACAAACATTCACACAGAAACACACATTCCTCACTGCCGCTTTGGGAGGGGGCTAGAAATCAATATGGACCCCCACAGATGCTGACACACGCCACAGGGTCCGAACAGACCGAGTGCACTACCACTGACTGTTTTATTCCATCACTTATCAAACACTACGTCAACTCTTGCAAGTCCACTTGCACGTAACAGGCCAGTTAAATAAAAGAGTTGACTAGTCATCTTTCCCATAGTTATACCAAATCTGATTCAGGACATGATTGTTTTATTTAGTGTAGTAAAGAACGTTTCAAACACAAACGCTACAAACGACCTGGCAGCTCTGAATACGCCGAGAGCGCACAGCATGGAAGCTCATGTCCATCAGCAGCCCACGGCTCAATAAGCAGCCTTCATCACTCGGAACTCTAGTGAAATTATATAAGAAGTACAAGGACACTAGAACCATATATTTACCCCTTTGACTTTGCCAGACATTGAATGAGAAACATCATGATCATTGTTTGTTTTTCCCCCAACCTGCACATTTTTTTTGTTTATCTGTTTGTTTGTTTGTTTATCCCAAACAGCTTTTCTCCACAGATGAACAGATGCTTCAGATTCTAGAGTCAGAGCTGAACACACTCTCCCTGCTGGCCTTATTAATGCCACAAACACACACACACGCACGCACAAACCCCGACCCACGCTCTGCCGCAGGCTCGGAGTGTGTGTATGTGTGTATGAGTGTGTGTTGGATCCTGACCAGCTCGGCTCCCTCCCCGGTGCTGCTGGAGAAGCGAGCGTCTTCGTTAAGGAGAATTAACTGCCACGCTCGTTAGCTAATTAGCCTTCGTGTGTGTTTCACGTTCCAAACAGCAGGAAGTCATTATGCAGATTTATTCCATTCCAAACACACACACACACACACACACACACACACACTCACTCACAGACCTGCCCTTGATCTGCCTCCAGGGGTCGCCGCTCTCTTGCTTCAAGTGCAGCGCGAGCATCCGCAGGAAAATAAGGAAGGAGTTTGTGGAGCTATAGAGGTGGGCGTGGTTAGCGGAGTTCAGCGGGGCAGGGCTACAGCAGCTCTTGGCTTGTTCCAAAAGAGCCAGTGGGGTGGAGCCAATGCTGGCCAATCCAGACACACCTAACCACGGCACTGAGAACGATCCATTCTGCAGACATTCCCACAAAGACAATTAAAAACAAAAACACAAACTAAAAAAAGTTGATAAAACTCTAAGGAAACTTTTGTGACTCACCAGGTTTTTGCTGAAAAAATCCCAAAGTGTGTTTATGGCGCTGAGGCTGGGAACCCAGACCATACTGAGAGTCAGACAGCAGTGCACATACATCCGCATCTGCTCCTCCTGAACCGCCGCCTGGACACACACACACACCAGCCTCAATGTATATTTGGTGCATAATAAGCACACATACCACAGTGATGATGAATGCTTGTTTTGCTGACATTCCATAACCAAATACGTGTTGTTCTTCAGATTAGAAAAGCCCATGTTATAGGCCCAATGCCACTGTAACCAACAGGACCACAGCACCAGTCTCCAAATTATAGACTTGATGGCGAGGATGTAAACTGTACATCACATGACAAGGTCAAAACCTATACATGATAATTCAAACTTTTAATGCGATTACATACGAGAGGTGTCGGACTGCAAGAGCGCATAAACACACCTTCACGTCACAGCTGGACTTCAGCAGGTTGCACACAAAACTCCAGTTGTCATCCAACTGTTTCTGCTATACAAATGAAAACCTTTTATTGGCGTATATAATCATTTATGAAGTTTCATGCAAATAAAAACCACAAAACATGATGATAATGGTCAAAATGACAATGATTTCAAAACACTGTCACATGGCATACATAGAGTGTAAAGGCAGCAGATATATGGAGAATGGCTCCCTTTTGGACATATAGTGCACTATAAAGGGTTTACATGCCACTATTATACCATATATAGTGCAGTTACTGTATATAGAGAAAAGAGTGCTATATTATAAATGATTTATAATAGCATTACTTATATATACACATACATACACACAGTCAAAAGTTTGTGGACACTCGACTGAAATGTTTCTCATGATCTTAAAAAGCTTTTGATCTGAAGGTGTGTGATTAAATGTTTGAAATCAGTGTTGTAGACAAAACATAATTGTGACAACGTATTCATTTCTCTCATTAGAAAACTAACATTTTAAACGGACAATTCGGAGCAAAATATTCAGAACAGCAGACAAGTGTCCAGCGCAGGTGGGAACTCCTTTAATACTGTTTAAAAATCATCTCAGGGGGATTCCTCAAGAAATCGGTTGCGAAAACGCCAAGAATACATTTCTGAAATTCTAGGCGAAAAGGGCATCTACTTTGATTATTAAAAAATATTAAATTATTTTGATTTATTTCGGATTTATCATCACGACATAATCCCCATAGTTCCATTTGTGTTACTCCAGAGTTTTGACGACTTTATAATTATTCTAAAATGTGGGGAAAAGATTAATAAAAATAAAGAATGAGTGTGTCTAAACTTTTGACTGGTACTGTATACTGTATCCTGTCCATGTACCATTTCTTCACAAATTGCTGTGACGCCACAGAGCGTGTGTCGGCTATTGTTTATATGTTATACAACATTATGCCACAGCACTGATGAATTCTCGATTCTGACTGGTCGGGTGTTGACGAATTTTCTATAACAGCGCCTCGGTCAGTAGTGCTTCAAATCACAGGTTTACATTAATGCGCTCTTTTTAATACGTTATGTTTTCTGTCGTGAAACTTTATTTAACGTTTATGAAAGGAGACTCCGGTGTCGGTGCTTTATAACAGTCAGTAAGTTTCCTGCCACAGGACAGTCTACAGGAGAGAGAACCTTTTGCACTTTCTGATTTCTCGTTAACATGGCAAGCACTGTTATTGTATATCTTATTAATTTCGAGAGAGAGAGAGAGAGAGAGAGAGAGAGGGGAGAAAAGAGAGGCTGGTGAATGAACAACTGTTTATAGCTGTTATAACGTAAGTGATAACAGGAGCTAACTTGTTTTTAAGGACATTCTACAAAATTAAGTGCAACTATAAACTGATAAAAAGTCAAGTGTGGCATTCTTTATAACAAAAAGATTATTCAGACAAACAATTAAGTTTATCTTAAACATGCAGCTGTTGTAATAGTCTATTAGAACAATAATAATAATATTCTGCAAACAACTGGGTAATTAACATTATATAGATAGTTAATATTCATTAACCGGTCCATGTTTCACCTCATTTTGAAGAACTCCGTTACGGTTGTACATTCCAAGCTGTGCGAGGTGTGTGATCAGCCACCACGTGAAGCCGAGCACGTCTTTACAGTGTGTCGCGACTCCTGACGGCGCCCCCTTCAGGATGGAGTCGAGCAGTGCGTTCACATAGCCCCAAAACGACTGCCAAAACACCACACAGTACATGACGAGGTTACTGTTAGAAAGTCAGCATGGGCTTTTCCCAGTCCCTCGTCTACACCAGATACCCGGCTATAACGGACAGAAGCGGGAGCACCTCGACAATGGGGAAAAAATAGTTTATTAAAGCATTATTGTGGAGATCGCTGGGGTATTCGACTGGCTGCAGTTCTCTCAACGCGTTTCAAAGCATTGTGATTGGCTGGTGCTCAGAGATCCCAAGAGCATTCAATATGACACATAACTCATGATGTGCGATCATCATTAATATTGATATAGCACATTTCCGTGCGTTACATAATAATAGTTAAAAATCAGACTATGCAAGCATATTTATACATTGATCTGGATTTAAAACCATCGTTCTCTGGAACATTATATAAAAGCTTAAATAATCGTAATAAGCATGGCTTTGTACTCGATACGCAACTTAACATGCACACAATGCTGAGAGAATACGAGTGGGTTAATATGCTGTAGCTTGCTTTTCCTGATAGGGCGCAGGTTGCTGCATTCGGAACCAGCTGAAGCTTATTAAAGAGACAGCAGGGCAGCCTGCAACACGCTGCCACGATCCATTCTGGTGGTTAATTCAGCACTGGAAAATGAGCCTACCAACGATGAATTCTCAGGAGGCCTGAGAAATTCTTGTTTACGGATTTTATTGACCGGTACGGCCTTACATTACTGACTAAAGTTAACAAAATCAAAATAGTGCTGCAGGTATGATAGGGAGGGGAAAAAAACACAGGTACACTACAAATTCCTCTGCAGAAATGATTAGTCCGCTGTCCAGAACATTGCTGGAATCAACAAGACCTGAATATCAGCAAGCTGAATGATGTAAGTGTGTCGCATGTATGTATGTATGTATGCGTGTGTGTGTGTGTGTGTGTGTACCTGTGTGTGTAGCGTTTTACTCCTGTGTTCCAGAAAGTGGATAAGGAGAATCCACATTTCTTTAGTGCACACACATTGATAATGATGGCTCATCACTGCCTCGGTCGGTCTCACCTTAACAGAGGGAGATAGATTTTCATGCATGTACATACACAAAAAGTATTAGGTTTGTTTAAAAATAAATAAATAAATAAAAGAAGAGAGCCAACACACAGAAAGGCAGAGGCATCCAATGACACAACTTTTACCTCAATGACAGTAACTCGCTCAACTAAACTGTAAACACACACATCCCCTTATATACCTTGCTGTACTTGTTCATGGCTAGAGTAATGAGGTCACACAGTAGGTTGTTGAGGTGATCTTCGAACAGGCTGACGTTGGTGAGAGTTTCCCCTGTCAGATCAACAAACCGACGTGCATACACAACTTGACCTGTGGAGAAATTAGGCGCATTTCAGATTACTGACACCGGCCACTGGGATCCATCAGAAGGATGCTACCTAGATAGGCATCTTTCGTCTCTTCAACTGTGAAGACAATATTAGCAGAGACTGGGTTCAATTTCTTAATCGTTAAGAAATCTGGTATGAAATAAGCTAGGGTTCTTTTGGTAGAATGACTCCAGACGGACAGTCGCACTCACCACACAGGGATTCATATTATTTCTAGCCATGATAGCATCACGTTCACCAAAGTTTGATAAATTACCCGTCATTTTCTGTCCGAAAATGTGCAGGATCTCCAGTATGGCCCAGTGGACGTCCAAATGAAGGTGCAATAAATGCCATGATGGAGGGAAAAGCTGAAGAAGGAAATGAAGCAGTGAATGTCTTTCACCAAAGCCCTGAAATCCTAAAATATATGAAGAGCTGCTGAGGAAGAGAACGGTATATTCGATAGCTAGGAGGTAAATCAGCGCATGAGCTACATACAAATATCAGCACACTCATCTGAAAGCCCGACGAAGCATTCGGGGACGTCAAACGAACACGAACCCTATCGTTCGGAGACCACGAGCTCGACTCGCAGCCGTCCGTGGTCGGGAAATAAGGGAGCAAAACCCGACTAGGAGGGATTAAATACTTACTCTTCCCTGTCAATCACAGCAACACTAGCCAATCACGGGCGTCTGTGAGCTCAGGTATGTGTTAGAGGGCAGATAGCTTGTTCTTCAGAGTGTGACACAGTATAGGTCTATAAAGCTGCATTCAATGTGTTTATGAGAAGATTTCACATTAACGCTGTACTGTTGGAAATATTCATTAATGATGATGTTTTGAACACTCATGGATGTTCAGTTAGTAGTCAAGTAATTTTTTTTTATTGTTAGGAAATAGCAGAATAATAAGGAAAGGTTGATATTCTTAATATTTGTCTCATTCACGCTGTTACCGTGCCTTTCTTTAAACATAAAAGACTTGATGAATACTTGCTAATCTAAATCCTTAGCCTTGGATATTAGCTAGCAAAAACCATGCTCAGCAAACAGATTTCATTTCGTTCTATTAAGAAGATAAAGTTGTGTACCTTTCCCTGGTGATGGATGGTGAAAGCGCTTTGGACATTCGCTGGTAAATCTTTAAGTCGGCCAATGAGCAGCGTGATGCTGAACAGCTGCTCCACTAAAGCGGAGGGAAACTGCGCCTCTATCTGTGAGAATGAGGAGGAGAACTCTTCCGCCAGCGGATCAGGTTCCTCCACAAACCTGAGGACAACAGCAAGAGCACATGACTTTAAAGACAAGCTGATTGAGCAAAATCTAACTCAAGTAAGTAAAATCCATTAAAAAAAAAAAAAACTTTTTTGATGCAAACGTAATACTTCATGCAGCGTAGAGAGTTAAATATGGACAATCTTTTTATTTTACACTACAGAAAGAGACACCGCTAGGCATTTAACAAATTAGTCCAATGATAGATCTACCTGTTCGTAACTGTATCTGTATGGATATGAAGCGTTACCTGTGAATAAAGACTTTGACGTAGGTGAGAAAGAGCACACACTGCTGCCTCAGCTCTTCTGCTTCGTAATGAAGGCTACTCGCTTGACCTGAAAGAGGAGATGAAAAACATTAATGACTCCATTCTTAAAACCGACAGACTTCTAATAATCATCCATACACCATGATTCTTGTCAGTCCCAGTGAAGGAGACACGGCATCAGCTTTCTTCATTTCCAGTGAAAGAGGTACTGCTTTATTCATTAAAACTTCTGTAAAACTGCCCTGCCTAATACACTCATACCAGGAGGACGGACACATTGTGCATGGCAAGAAATGGACGACAGACAGTTACTGTGCACTTACAAAGCAACCTCTATAGAAGTGCATGTGATAAAACTGTCAAATAAGTATAATTCTGCTTACCAAAATCATGCGAGCTAGACTGAACCAGAGTTTCCAGCCTGAAGACTTTTTGTCTGGAAAGAATGAACAGACTGAGAAATTAAGACACAGCTGACGGTATGGCAGTCGCACAAATCACCCACGCACACATGCATACAATCTGCGCTCACCTGAACAAGCCAAACAGAAGCTGAGTCGACTCCAGCAACGCCGTCTCCGTCACCCAGGAGAAGCCGAACAAATCCACAGTGTCGACTTCGAAGTCCGCGGGAGCCGGATCTAACTTCAAAATCGACCTGGAGGAGACGGGAAATTATTTATATTTATCGATTTCTTTATAGACACCAGTCTTCAGCTGATCCTTATTATTCGATAGTGTAATGGCACGGGTTATAACGGGGCTTCTTTTAGGCAACAAATCAGTTTACAGCTGCAACATTAAGACGTTTACGATCAAGGTGAAATGTTTAGTGTTCTCGTACCTCTTTAGGACGCCTCGGCTGATGTAGCCATCTGACGACAGAGCTCGCGTTTCTTCTCTTCCTTTTTCAAAAGCGCAGGAGAAACACGGCGGCCGAGAGAGGGACGAGTCACCGAGCTCCTCCACCGAGTCCATGAAGGGAGAGACGGGCGGAGTAAGGGACTGACTGAACTCGTCGTCCATTTTACTGCAGGAACAAAAAACATTTCTTCCTCAGAATAAAACAAGCACGTTTTAATCGCTTTTTAAAAGGATCTATTATTCTTCAACAATATTAATAAATATCATATTTTAGCTATTAAGGGAAAATGACTATTTATAGCTGTTTATAGATGGACGGTTTATAACTGCTATCATGTGGTAACAGGAAATAAATTCCCTCGAAGACTATAAACAGTAAAAAAAAAAAAAAAGAAAAAGAAAAAGCATGACGTCACTGATTAATAAATAAATAAATAAATAAATATGCTGTGGAATAAGCAGAATAAAACACTTTTAGATGTGCTGTTAAAGGAACAATCATAATAAATCTAATAAATAGTTGAACATAATAAATAGTAACTATTTTTCTATAAAAGCAAGAACCTAAACTTTCATTCCTTACGTAAATTAAATGAAATTAAATTGCAAGAAAAACAAAACTATTCCATTTCAGAATTTCTCACATAGACAAACACTGGAATGTCTCAGTTGTAATTTTAAAGAAATGTGATTTTTTTTTTTTTTTTTTTTTTTTTTTTTTACAGGATTCGTTCTCGACATATCTGATCCCAACCCTTGCAATGAGATTTCGTTCCTATGATGGTCATTATATTTATAGTTGTATTAAATACAGAGACTGAAGTGCTGCTCAACATAAACAACGAACGTCATGAATTCGACTTGGCCAAACAAAAGCTCACGTACGAGCAAAAAGAAAAATGACTTTGGTGCCTTTGAAAGGAAGGCAGCCGATCGATTCCAACTCCATCCTGTGAGACATTTAGCTTGATTTCACCCTTTTATTGTAAACAAATGTCAATTTCCTTCTCATGAATCCTTTTAATTCAAAGATTTAATAAAACATTAAAAAAAAAAAAAAAAAAGGTCCCATTGATTTTTTGATCACAGTATGAATAACATTAGGTGCTTACTAAAAAGACATCATTTTATATATTATATATAAATGTGTGTGTGTGTGTGTGTGTGTGTGTGTACATACAGTATCTCACAAAAGTGAGTACACCCCTTACATTTTTGTAAATATTTGATTATATCTTTTCATGTGACAACACTGAAGAAATGACACTTTGCTACAATGTAAAGTAGTGAGTGTACAGCTTGTGTAACAGTGTAAATTTGCTGTCCCCTCAAAATAACTCAACACACAGCCATTAATGTCTAAACCGCTGGCAGCAAAAGTGAGTACACCCCTAAGTGAAAATGTCCAAATTGGGCCCAAAGTGTCAATATTTTGTGTGGCCACCATTATTTTCCAGCACTGCCTTAATTCTCTTGGGCATGGAGTTCACCAGAGCTTCACAGGTTGCCACTGGAGTCCTCTTCCACTCCTCCATGATGACATCACGGAGCTGGTGGATGTTAGAGACCTTGTGCTCCTCCACCTTCCGTTTGAGGATGCCCCACAGATGCTCAATAGGGTTTAGTCCATCACCTTCACCCTCAGTTTCTTTAGCAAGGCAGTGGTCATCTTGGAGGTGTGTTTGGGGTCATTATCATGCTGGAATACTGCATACTGTTCATGTTCTGCTTCAGTATGTCACAGTACATGTTGGCATTCATGGTTCCCTCAATGAACTGTAGCTCCCCAGTGCCGGCAGCACTCATGCAGCCCCAGACCATGACACTCCCACCACCATGCTTGACTGTAGGCAAGACACACTTGTCTTTGTACTCCTCACCTGGTTGCCGCCACACACGCTTGACACCATCTGAACCAAATAAGTTTATCTTGGTCTCATCAGACCACAGGACATGGTTCCAGTAATCAAAGTCCTTAGTCTGCTTGTCTTCAGCAATCAGTTTGCGGGCTTTCTTGTGCATCATCTTTAGAAGAGGCTTCCTTCTGGGATGACAGCCATGCAGACCAATTTGATGCAGTGTGCGGCGTATGGTCTGAGCACTGACAGGCTGACCCCCCACCCCTTCAACCTCTGCAGCAATGCTGGCAGCACTCATATGTCTATTTCCCAAAGACAACCTCTGTATATGACGCTGAGCTCATGCACTCAACTTCTTTGGTCGACCATGGCGAGGCCTGTTCTGAGTGGAACCTGTCCTGTTAAACCGCTGTATGGCCTTGGCCACCATGCTGCAGCTCAGGGTCTTGGCAATCTTCTTATAGCCTAGGCCATCTTTATGTAGAGCAACAATTCTTTTTTTTCCAGATCCTCAGAGAGTTCTTTGCCATGAGGTGCCATGTTGAACTTCCAGTGACCAGTATGAGGGAGTGTGAGAGCGATGACACCAAATTTAACACACCTCCTCCCCATTCACACCCGAGACCTTGTAACACTAACAAGTCACATGACACCGGGGAGGGAAAATGGCTAATTGGGCTAAATTTGGACATTTTCACTTAGGGGTGTACTCACTTTTGTTGCCAGTGGTTTAGACGTTAATGGCTGTGTGTTGAGTTATTTTGAGGGGACAGCAAATTTACACAGTTACACAAGCTGTACACTCACTACTTTACATTGTAGCAAAGTGTCATTTCTTCAGTGTTGTCACATGAAAAGATATCATCAAATATTTACAAAAATGTGAGGGGTGTACTCACTTTTGTGAGATACTGTATATATTATACACACACTCACAGTTCTATGCAAAGGGTT
The DNA here is from genome assembly GCF_023375685.1 of Ictalurus furcatus. Classification (NCBI taxonomy): domain Eukaryota; kingdom Metazoa; phylum Chordata; class Actinopteri; order Siluriformes; family Ictaluridae; genus Ictalurus; species Ictalurus furcatus. The sequence goes on from NC_071274.1 coordinate 4,389,186, forward strand.
TTATTTTAAAAAATAATAAAAATATCGTAAAGAGCAGTAAACAGTAGTAAATGAAAAAGTCAATTACGCTGCTTTACATAATACGCTGCTTTATTTACTGACATACAGTCATTTTTCTGTAACATTTAATGTTTGGGAATCTAAAATGTTTTTGTACTGACTCGATAATGTAGAAGTCATAAAATAAAAAAATCTATAATAAAGTTTGAACAAAAAAAAAAAAATATATATATATATATATATATAATATATATGTAAAAACCCAACACTGTATGGTCATGTCTAAATAACTATGCAGACATCTTGTACTCTATGTTGTCATGTCGTTAGGTAATAATATGTAGGAGAAATCAATAAGTAGGAAGACAGGGATTGAACCCAAATATCCCACACAAGCATGACACATGGCAGGGTATAACACAATGACTATTATTTTAATGCTTCATGTAGATATATCCAATAAGGACTCATTTGTGGTACAGCTACCAGTCCTCTACACATGCACACTAGTAAATAATGCTTTTCAAAAGTACACTACACACTCAACCGGAAACTTTTTGGGATTGAGTCCTTTAATATAAATGTAGTACTGTACATAAGGTATAAAAAGGATTCTGCACCCTATGTAGTGAGGTATTTGGGATATTTCTTCTAACTCAGGGGTGGGCCATCTTATCCGGAATGGCCGGTGTGGGTGCAGGTTTTCATTCCAACCAAGCAAAAGCCACACCTGAATCTACTGAAAGCCAAGATCAACTGATTAAACAGGTGGAATCAGGTGTGCCTCCTGCTTGGTTGGAATGAAAACCTGCACCCACACGGCCCTTTCCGGATAATGTTGCCCACCCCTGCTCTAGCTCCTTGTATTTAACCGTATCTCCACTAGAAAGTTATTGCAGTTAACTCCCTATGACAGTGCTTTACATAAGTTACTATTCCACAATCTGTAGTGTTAGTCAGAGAAGCAAGTCAAAATGTGAAGCTACCACCACCATGTTTCACTGTAGGTACAATGTTCTCACGGTGATGTGAAGGCTTCAGCCTTTTGTTTTCTTCTCTGACTAATCCACTCTTTAACCGGTCACTGATGTTTGACGCTTGTCTTCAGTCTTCCACGGAGTTTTTTTTTTTGTGATTGTTGCGCCCAAAACTTTTTCGTGGAAAACTACGTGAATCGGCGAAATTACAAATCGCACGAAATTGTTCTGCACGGTCTTTCGCAGTGATGCTTGATGGTAAACGAGTCCTTTTAGTTGTACTCGTGTTCGATGCACGTGAATCGAAGAGGGCTTTGGACGAAAGCACGTCGTGATGACGTCACGTGACGCGTCTCGGCCCAAATCGGCAGTAATTTTGAAAAATTGCGAGCTCCTCCGAATATTGCGGAGTTTGATTGATTTTGCTTTAGTTTCTGCGACCCTGGAGGGACTGGTGTCTCCCTCCACCTCACGGTTCTGCCATATTCGTTCTTTATGATTCTGATTTTTTGTTTAGATATGTATGTTTATATGTATAAAACAAACAACAACAACAACAACAACAACTCTGGGGTCTCCGAGTAACAGCTGTATTTTATTTTGAGATCACGTGACACTTTTACTGCACACAGGTCGACTCCATTCAACTAAATTACATTAATTATCAACTATATAGATCCCACTCCACCTATACACTTTCTTTTGCACAGATTCATGGCAAATAACCCAAATTAAGCTTACTTCACTTCCAGTTCTACAAAATGGTGAAAGGTTCAAGGGGGGTGAATACTTATGCACTGTATGGGCATTATACAGGCCATGTTTACCTCATTTCTAGTACACTACACTCCCAGTAAAGAGCCTTTTGGGATTCAGATGTCGACTGGTTATGTAAGCACACTACACAAAGAATAAGACAAAAGTTTAAGTCCATATATAAACGGGATGTATAGAATAGTGTTTAAACAGTATGTATAGTGTCCTGTATTAATACAAGAGTTCCAGTTGGGAATCAGTCTGAAAGATAACTTAGCCATTTCTTTACCTAGCTAGCTTCTCGTCAGCTAAACTGAAAGAAGAAACTGCCATTGTGCGACATTTCGCATGAGTTTGAACAACCCGGTTAGTATAAAAAAAGACTTTTACTTATCTAAATGATATGTTACCCCAACACAAAATGTAAATAATTTACTTTACCTCTGCAATGTTGACAACCCGAGGTTTTCATCTGAATACAGAAATACCGCGCTTAGGAAGCGCGCGCAGTGCGCATGCGTATGCAAATATCTCAACCCAAACTCAGCCTGTGGTTGGCCCAAAGGTTCTTCACAGAGTTGAGCCAGTGTGGGCCCGTATGCAAATACAACCACCAAACCTGGGCCTGTGATTAGCGCAAAGTTTTCAAAAGGGGCGTGGCGTAACGCGTCACATCGCGGAAGAGCTTCAGAATGAATGGTAGTAGTGAGAGCAGGGAGATTGCCCGTCGTTTTGGTTTATAATTAAATACAATTATTAATCGCTGTTATAACGGTAATTACTATTTAGATACGTTGAAGGAAAGTGTTTCTGCACTTCAAATAGCTGAAACCATTCGTCATTTGTTTTATTTTTCTTTGCACAAATTTCTTACAAAATTTATATATATATATATATATATATATATATATATATATATATATATTATATATATATAAATAATATATATATATTATTATTATTATTATTATTATTATTATTTTCATTCACATAATTTCTTTATATAGATTTTATTATGGCTGGGTGTGTCTTAAAAAATGTTTCCCTCTGGGATTTCCTCTAGGTAACAAAGTGTAAAAGTTAACACAGAATGCAGAATGTGCACTTTAAAAAAAAAAAAAAAAATGACCTACCTCAGAGGTCATGCATAATAATAACCTTCCTATAAAAAGCAAATATACCGTTTAAAACCATACAATGAGTCTACATAATGAGTCATATTTTACTCTTCCCCTAAACGGCCTTCCCTTTGTGCTGTGATTCAGGACGGTCCCCTTTATCAGGCTTCTTCTTGATCAATTAAAGTGGTGAAAGGTTTTTCCCTCTGGCCCATTCAGCGCTCGGTCCAGGAGGAATAGAGAGTTATCATTCTTTCTGTGCACAGTAGGGACAGGAATAAGTGGACTGTCTATAAAAATGTCCCTCTGCTTTATCAGCGTCCCTGTTGGGCTTTGGGTTCAGCACTTGATATTCGGCTTGTGGAACAAATAATCTATTCTTACTTCCCTCTCTTTCTCTCCATCTCCCTCTTTGCCCTTGGCCTGTTGGAATAGTGAGCGTTCATCCTAGCTCAGCAGAAAAGGAAGCTCGGTTGAGATAGATGTGTTCAGCATACGGGCCTTCCTTTTAATCCATATACCGTTTGAGTTCCTGCACACCGCAACCCTCAGCTCAATAATCATACTCAGCATTATTTTATCAGATTAATGACTTGTTCTAATTGTATGAGATATGCTCGTAAGCCTGATTCTAACATGAGGACGTGTCTCTTAAAATCCTGTACTGACTTTGGTTGGGGACTGTATGTCTTTTTTGGCTCATGTTTAGCTTATATAATAAAGAAAGCATGAAGTATGTCATTATTATTTGGTGCAGTAATCTTTGAGAATTTTTTTTTTTTTTTTTGGAAAGCTTAGCTTAGTGCTTAGCACGGTTGCCTTGCACTTCTAGGGTTGGGGGTTCAAATTCCACCTCTGCCCTGTGTGTGTGTATGTAAAAAGTTTCTGACATACTGTTATTTATTTTAAAAAATGGATAAAAGGATGCTCAAGAGCTAAAACCTTTCTGGTGGTCTTTTTTTTTTCTGAACACATACAGTATTTTGGTGTCATTTTGCTTGAACAGGAAGCGCAGTTAGAACAGTCCATACAGGATTTAGCATGGCTTTTTTTTTTTTTCAAAATTTGCAAGGCAACTTGCAAAGTTTTTGTGCTTTTTTTTTTTCAGAAACCTACTTGAATTTTGCAGTGATGTTTGTTTTTAAATGAGACCTTTTAGCTGTACTAATGTTTGTCGCACGTGAATCAGTGGGGGCTTTGGCTGAATGAGCATCTCCAAATCTGCGAAAAATCTGCTGTAATTTTGAAAAACTGAAAGCTCCTGCGAATATTGCAGAGTTTCCTTGATTTTGCATTCATTTTTGCGATCGTAAAATCCTGGAGAGACTGTTAGAAGTTGTGCTAATACTCTGGTGGTGACTGTGCCCTCTGCTAGTGTTCTGTGCTAGCGCTCTGAGCGCTTGTTACAGTTGCATTGTGGGATGCAAAACATTATAAAAATAACTCTGGACACATACTTATGCGCTAGTAGTACATCATCTGTGTATCGTTGGTGGACTGGAAATATATATTTATGTATTTCACATAGTGCTTACTTTGAAGTATATGCCATAGGATGGCAATTGGCACGCAGCTGAAGACGTGCTTGTGTATATGTGTAACAGCTGGTGCATGTCTCACTCAGTGGGGTTGTGGTATGTGTTACCTCTGCATGGAGGCTGTAATCATAAAGTCTATGGAGCATGATTCCCTCAGGGATTCACACACACACACACACACACACACACACACACACACACACACACACACACACACACACGCAGCAGCCAAGTGACTGATTGGAGCAGAAAATCCTCAATTGGCTGAAGGAGATGATGCTTTAGGAGCATCATGCGTCTGTGTGTATGTGTCTCACTCTGTTTCTGTCTCACTCTCTTTATTTCTCTCTCTCCTTGTTCTCACATCCTGCTTATGAAGGCTTTAACAAAGTGCCTCTGATTAAATATTTACCAGAACTCAGCTGCAGTCCTCGAGCCCAAACCAATCAGATCACAGAGTTTCTCCTGTGGAATCTTCACGTAGACCAATGAGAGCACAGATGAAAGTGTGTACAACTTGTAGAAATGTTGATCTCAGTTATAATGTGTGTGTGTGTGTGTAGGAGGACGGGACTGTAAGTGCTTTAATACATCACATACTGTATATGACCTTTACTGCCATGCATTTTACACACACACACACACACACACACACACACACACACCAGATAGAGGATAATGCTAACAGGTTCCACATCTCTGCCTCCACTTAAATAACAGTTTTACACACACACACATTATTATTATTCCAGGTAATGCATTTTATATTAATACAGTATATTAATCTCTTTCTACACCAAACATTTAAAATATTCAAACCCTGATTATTTTTTACTGTATTATTCTTACATTTCCTATCTGATCTGATTTTCCAAGGGTTTTTTGTTTTTGTTTTTTTGACACCCCACACTCTACCCCAGGTCATCCAAATCACTTCTAACACACAATAACGCAATAACTCCTGAGTCTGAGGCGTGTGTAAAATGACACCAAAATACTGTATGTGCTCAGAAAAAAAAGATCCAAAATGGCCGCCACAAATGTTTTAGCTCTTGAGCATCCTTTTATCCAATTTTCTTTATAAATAACAGTATGTCAGAAACCACATAAGCACATCTCATAGTAACGACTTGACAAAGCCTTTTGATGGAAAACTAATGAAAACCGGAATGCCAGGTGACGATTATTGTATTGTTTCAGACCTAATAAGTCACAGTAAAGCCACTGGCGTCATTTTAGCAGCCTAATGAAATCCTAAAACTCCATATGGACTCATTAGGGGCGAACGTAATGAGGGTGATTACTCAGAGGTGATTTTCCTCTCTCTCTCTCTCTCTCTCTCTCTCTCTCTCTCTCTCACACACACACACACACACACACACACACACAAACAGTTGTCGGTAGAATAAAAAAAAATTCTGTAATTTGTTGTAACTTCTAATTTCTTAGAGCAGTAGAATACTGGAAAGAAACAGTGAGTGTGTTTGTTGTACAGAGGCATATGTTAAATAATGCCATGTGTCATGAAGTGTATGCGTAATTGCATTAATTTTCCTGATAAAATGTTCCCACTTTCTAGTAAATGTTTCACAAAGAATTTATCCACTAAAGAAAGCAGAATATTACCGATAAACGTCTGGGTTACGCATGGAACCCTGTTCTCTGAGAATGGAATGAGACGTTGTGTGAGCTTCATGCTGTGGGAAGAGCCCTTGCACATGACTGGTTTCTGAAGTCTGTGTGAAATCACGACTATTTATAGGCCTGCTGTGGTCAGGTGACGTGGCATTTCGCACGTCACGTGATTATAAAATGGAGCCTGTAAACCATGTCATCAGCCTCAATTATCTGAAGCGAAGATGCAATTCACAGGCATGCCCCAGTATGACAAAGCAACGCAACATCTCGTTCTCTTCTCAGAGAACAGGGTTACATGCGTAACTCAGACGTTCCCTTTGAAAGGGAACTCAACGTTGCGTGAGCTTCATGTTGTGGGAATGAGTATACCCACTCAAAAGGCTCTGAGCCTGAGGGACAGTGCAAGACACTAAAGCCCGGGTTGGAATCCATGTTCAAACTGTAATATTGAATGAATGTGTATGGCGTAGACCACCCCTCTGCAGCACAGACATCCTGTAAGGGCATCCCTAAAGGATAAAACCTTCGAGGAGGTGACCCCCCTAGTGAAATGAGGCTTTATGCCCAGAGGCATAGCGAGACCATGCACCTCATAAGTGATAGAGATTGTCTGCACTATCCAATTGGAGATGTGCTGTTTTGACACAGCATCACCTCTACTGTCACCGCCAAAGCAGACCAGCAACTGCTTTGACTTACGCCATTGGCCAGAGCGGTAGAGAGAGCAAAAGTAGAGAGAGCCCTTACTGGACACAGTAAGTGCAATTTCTCTTGTTCCGGTGTAAGGAACAGAGGAGGGCAGAAAGCCTGCAACACTACCGGCTGGGCAGCAGACGTAGGCACTTTAAGAATATAATCTGGCCTAGGATATAGTAAGGCCTTGGCTAATCTTGGGTCAAAGTCAAGGCAGGAAGGAGCAACAGAGAGCACTTGTAGATCTCCTACTCGCTTGAGAGATGTCAGGGCCAGCAGAAGAGCTACTGGAGGCGATGCCCAGACCCAGCTTTATCTTGCTCAATGCTGATAGGATTGACTCTACGTATGTTGTGTATAGATATGCACTCATCATAGGGGAATCCTATATAACCCCTAGAAAAGTCATCCATTGCACTGGAGAAAACATGCTTTCTTTGGGGTTCAACCTGAGCCCCAAGCTCCTCATGTAGGCAAGAACAACATCTCAATGTTGAATTGCCAACTCCCTGAATTTCAC